>NW_028261395.1:42373738-42438738 GCF_051295495.1 Thamnophis sirtalis
CAACATCAGTAGGAAGTTATGTCTTGATTACCTAAAATGAGAATAATAGCCTCTTTGTACTTTCTCTCCCTCTAACAGAATGTTGTTCCTGAACATTTTCCAAATCAAGATCCAGAAAGTGGCAGGTGCCAGCCATTATTCCACAGGAGAATCCGAGAGAGGAGGAGGCGGGGAACATGGAAACATTTTTCTCCTCCAGACCTTCTGCTTCTCATCTTCGCCCCAAACTGGCCCAACATGCGGAATCAAACCCGTGGGAAGATCAGGTAAGCAGATATGCGAAAAGGGTGTGGCTCACCTCTGGCTGACCATTAACCCTTTGGGGATACCATAGATAAGGTGTCTCTAAACAAGAAAGGTGCATTTTATTGCCTTTATTTTTCTTAACTCTCCTGAATTCACTTCCCACCACCGCCTCCTTATTTTTGTGAGCCTCGTTCAGTGGGGAATAGGAGGGGCCTTGGCACCGAACACGGCTTTCAATTTTATTTTATTTTTAAAGGAAGTAGTTGAGCTCATAAAATGATGACACCATGGTTAGGACTGCATCGAACAAGCTCACCTTAAAAGCTTGGGTTTATTCTGGTGTGGATAAAGCAGGTATGCATACAAGCAAGGAATCATGCCTGCTATGTGGGATGTGGTGGCTCAGTGGCTAAGTCGCGGAGCTTGTTGATCCGAAAGGTCGGGAGTTCGGCGGTTCGAATCCCTAGCGCCACGTAACAGCGTGAGCTCCCGTTACTTGTCCCAGCTTCTGCCAACCTAGCAGTTCGAAAGCACGTTAAAAAAAATGCGAGTAGAAAAATAGGAACCACCTTTGGTGGGAAGGGAACAGCGTTCCGTGCGCCTTCGGCATTTAGTCATGCCGGCCACATGACCACGGAGATGTCTTTGGACAGCGCTGGCTCTTCGGCTTTGAAACGGAGATGAGCACCGCCCCCTAGAGTCGGGAACGACTGGCACATATGTGAGAGGGAAACCTTTACTTTTGCCTATGTGTAGTATTGTTTAGTTGTTTGAATCATTTTATCACCCAATGGAGCTTCTTGTCTGTAACCATCAGTAATGGTATCTACACACACACACACACACACACACACACACACACACACACACACACACCTCTGTTTCTGTCTGCCAGGCTTTTTGATTGCCTCCACCATCTGCAAGGGCAAGAAAATTGGGTTGGCTCTGCATAAGATTGACTCAGCCTTCCATCCTTCCAAGGTGGGTAAAATGAGGACCCAGATTGTTGGGGGCAAGAGGCTGACTCTGTAAACTGCTTAGAGAGGGATGTAAATCACTGTGAAGCAGTATATAAGTCTAAGTGCTATTCCTTCCTTCCTTCCTTCCTTCCTTCCTTCCCTCCCTCCCTCCCTCCCTCCCTCCCTCCCTCCCAGTGGTTAGAAAGCAGGTTGAGTCTGCCCACTGCCAGCAGCTCGATCCTGACCGACTGGCTGCAGGTTGTTTCATCCTTCCATCCTTCCGAGGTGGGACAAATGAGGACCCAGATTGTTGGGGGCCATAGGCTGACTCTGTAAACTGCTTAGAGAGGGCTGTAAAAGCACTATGAAGTGGTATATAAGTCTAAGGGCTATTACTATCTATCTATCTTCCTCCCAGTGGTTAGAATGCAGTATTGCACGCTAACTTTGCCCACTGCCAGCAGCTCGACCTTGGCCAGCTCAATATTGAATCAGCCTTCCATCCTTCCGAGGTGGGCAAAATGAGGACCCAGATTGTTGGGGGCAAGAGGCTGACTTTGTAAACTGCTTAAAGAGGGCTGTAAAAGCACTATGAAGCGGTATATAAGTCTGTTATTGCTCTATCAATCAGCAAAGTAGTTTGACTATTTGCAGCTTAGCGTGTTGTATGGTTTGAGAATCCTGACCAGTAATTTAGGGCATTGGAAGAACGCAGCCAATCCAGCCACAATAATTAATTAAAGAACCGCAGCTTTGCTTGTGGCAAGAACACGAATATAGTACCTGGATGCCAGATTTTTTCCCAGGCACCTTTTGTGAGGGTGTTTTTCTCTTCCCCATTGCCTAAATGGCACAGGAATCACGCATGTTACGTTGGCCCTTCTTAGTCCTTCCATTCACTGGCGCATACTAGTCAATTTAGCAGGCCGTAGCTAAGTGTGTCCTCTGTTTAAATTTATTTTTAAAAAGGGTGACTGTATTAAGCTTGGCATCCTTTCATGGATATATCGGTGCCTTTTCCTCGGCTTCTGCCAGCCTGCCATGGAAGCTCCAAAGTTCCTTCTGGCATAAACAGTTTATGGTGGTAAGTGGGGAAAGAGAAGGAATGGAAGGAATTTTTTTTTTCATTGCAGGGAAGAAAAAATAAACCCAAAATATCCACCATGGTTTGGGGGGGACAATGGAACGGCAGTTGGTGACGAGTATATGTATTGCTATTGTTCTTCCAACATAATTTGATGATGCGCTCTGTGTTATGAAATATGTCATAATCTTTAATGCATGATGTAGAGTAATGCTTTTCTGGACCGAGTGCCCAAACCCCCAAAATGCAATGTGTGTGCTCCACCCATGCATGCACACATGACCCACCCCCCCACTCTCCCTGCATATGCACGCACGCCCCCAGCACGCCCCCTGCCCCCCAGCGCATGCACAGCAGAGACCCAAAAACCAGCTGGCTGGTGGGAGGCTCGTGCGCGTGCGCAACAGAGCTGAACTGGGCCGGCAGCTGGCGTGCCATCGGAGAGGGCGCCGCGTGCTACCTCTGGGTACGTTCCCCAACACGAATCCAGAGATTAACCGACTGTCCCTCCTTGAGAATCAACAACTACAGATGCAACTTTAGAGGCATTCATTTTATTCGTGGCGCATTTTTAACTCAGGCGACTCAATTCACAGTGCACAAAGCTGTGTGCGGGCCGGAATTTCAGGGGCAAATAAATACCTTCCATGTTTAAGGGCATGTTTCTACTTTAGAAGATAAAGATTTAGGATTCTAGCTGCATTTTTATCTCTCCTTATTATTCAGCTCCAGTGGCATTTTAGCTAGAGGAATGACAAGGACTAAGGAAGGACTGGTTTGGCAACATAGCTTTTTGCGAGTTATAAATGACCGACTTTACTTGAATGGCAAGAATTTTATAGTACATTTTGACCTGCGTGAAGCCAGCTGTTTAAACCCTCATGCTCCATGCTGTTGATCTTGTTGTTGTTGTTGTTGTTGTTGTTGTTGTTGTTGTTGTTGTTGTTGTAATCATCATTAATTTGAGGTTCTGGTTTTTTAAAATGTGAAAACAGGTTTTGTCTCTCTGCTGTATAAACTAATCTTTAAGTCAAGCTGGATCGCTATAGGGGAATGTTCTGGCTATCTCTTTTATTTATTTTCAACTTCCCAGTTCTGGCTGACAGAAATGGTATCTAAAACCTCTATTTCTAGCCTTTAATTTGCATTTATGGGTTTTGGCTTCCAGGAAGCACCGATATTTTGCTTTAAAAAGGAATATACATTCTGGAAGATACTGTATCATTAAAAGATCCAGGAAGCTGGTACATTGGGCTGGAAGGATATATACACTTAGATATATGCTGTATTGCAACCAAACAAGTTAAAATTGGCCTGCATTTGTCTATTCTTCTGGCGCTAATTAGAGAGAAGAAGGCGAACTGAAGAGCAGTGACAAAATCCAGGGTTAATTGCAGACTTTTCCAATTAAAAGAGTCAAGTACCCTAAAATAGGATTTCTTGCAGTAAAACCGTATAGCTGTATAACTGTATAGAAAACCTAGTAACTTCACTCTGGCTTTCCATTAGGATATGAATATTTTATCCATTCTTTCCTGTGGCTTTTCATTCTATACCGATGCTCTTCGATTTACGAACACAACTGAGCCCAAAATTTCTGCCGCTAAGCGAGACAGTTGCTAAGCGAGTTTTGCCCCATTTTGCCACTTTTCTTGCTGCAGTTCTTAAGCGAATCGCTGCAGTTGTTAAGTTAGTGACACGGTTGTTAAGCGAACTGACTTCCACATTTACTTGAATAGAACAGAACAGGAGTTGGAAGGGACCTTGGAGGTCTTCTAGTCCAACCCCCTGCTTAGGCAGGAGACCCTAAGATCGCAAAAGGGGATCATGTGACACTGGGACACTGCGACCGTCATAAACATGAGTCGCTTGCCAAATGTCTGGATTCTGATCATGTGATCATGGGGATGCTACGGCGGTGTGAAAAATGATCATACGCCAATTTTTTTCAATGCTGTTGTGTAACTTTGAACGGTTGTAAGTCGAGGACCACCTGTAGCATGATCCTTTCTGTGATGCCAGCAGCCTCTCTTTATTATTATTATATAATTGTATCACAGCGGCCAGTTGTTTCGCCGGATTTGGCATTGATTACCAGTCAGGCCCCACCCAGGGGCCAAGGACGTCGTAACGTATTTTCGTAATATGCGTGCGGATCCAAGGAGTGCGGCTTTTTGCATTTGACTGATGGTGATTTTGTCAATTTTTAACTGTTTTAAATGTAATTCCAGTGCTTTTGGAATAGCACCCAGTGTGCCAATTACCACTGGAATTACCACTGCTGGTTTGTGCCATAATCGTTGAATTTCGATTTTTAAGTCCTGATATTTTGCGATTTTTTTCATGTTCCTTCTCGGCGACCCTGCTATCACCTGGTATTGCGATGTCTAAGATTGTGACCTTATTTTTCTCAAACAGTGTGATGTCTGGTGTATTATGCGCCAGTATTTTGTCTGTTTGTATGTGGAAATCCCACAAGATCTTGACCATCTGATTTTCGGTGACTTTTTCAGGCTGATGTTCCCACCAGTTTGTTGCTGTTTTAATATTGTAATTTTTGCACAAATTCCAATGGATCATTTGTGTTACTGAATTGTGCCGCAATTTATAATCAGTCTGCGCGATTTTTTTACAGCAGCTGAGGATGTGATCAACAGTTTCATCAGCTTCTTTGCAAAGTCTGCATCGTGGCACGACATAACCGCGGTAGACTAAAGCGCGCCGACAACACCGCGGTGCTAAAACCGCGATGTCAAAAGCGCGCCCACAACAGCACGCCCACAACAGCGCGCCGACAGAAGCGCGATTTAACTTAAGGTAAGGTTTAGGGTTAGGTTTTGGGTTAGGTTTAGGGTTAGGTTTAGGGTAGGGTTAGCGTTAGGTTTAGGGTTATTTTTAGGGTTATGTTACAGCGCGCTTCTGTCAGCGCGCTGTTGTCGGCGCGCTGTTGTCGCGCGGTTTTGACGGTGCGGTTTTGTCACCGCGCTTTAGTCACACGCGCTTTAGTCTACCGCGGTTTTGTGGTGGAACCGTCTGCATTTAGCATCATCAGAGGATTTTTCGATTTTGGCCTTAATGGCATTTGTGAGGATAGCTTGTTCTTGCGCAGCCAGGATTAGTGACTCTGTTTCTTTCTTTAATGTACCTGTTGTTAACCATAACCAAGTTTGTTCACTGTGCACTTTATCTTTTATTTTTTCCAGAAATTGGCCATGCAGTGCTTTGTTCTGCCAACTCTCCATTCATGATTTTATCACATCTTTTCTGTATTCTTGTTTCGTCTGTTGGGCCTTCAGTAGATTTTTGTTCTTTACTTCGATTAATAGATGTTCTTGACTTTCTTTTAAATAATCAGCCAGTTGTTGTTGTTGTTGTTGTTGTTATTATTATTATTATTATTATTATTATTATTATTATTATTATTATTGCAACAATCAGCATCGTGAGTTCCCCACCCTGTGGATGTCTGCATGACGCAATCCATTTCTTGAATGAATCCATTCTCCTGGCTTGGCATCCTGCCCTGAATCACAACCCAACCAAGAAAGCCGGTTGAAACACTAAACCCTTAAAAAAAATCAAACTACCAAACACACCTGATTCCCGCACCTGAGCTGGTTGAGGGGGTGGGATGGGGTGCTGTGTGAACACAGACAGGAAACTAACCGCCCCCCCTGTACGCAGGAACGCTGGCAGGTTTATAAAATAAAACCCAGACTCTGGAACGACTGGAAGGGTGGCAAGAATCCGATTGCGGCGCATAAAATAAGTTATGCACGCGGCTTTTTTTTCCCCTCCCCCACCTTCCTTATTGCTTTTGCCGGCCTGTCAACTGCGGGGTTGGTAGTTGGCTTCCTCCTGGCCACCCCCATTCAAGCGGGAGGGGTGGGGAGAGGCATGGCGGCCTGCCGGCCTGCCGGCGAGCGTGCAGCTGTTGTAATGACATGTACCACCCACCGCAGGCGAGCTTCCAGTGTGAGGCTGTGTGCGGGCTGGGCTGACACTTTCCCAAGCATTGTGTCCTCTGTCACCCAGGAGTGAGGCGGCTCCCGGTCGGACAGCCTGAACCGGATATCTTCAGTGACTGGAATAATAGGCCTGGTGGTGGGAAAAAAGAGGCCAAGAAAATCTCTAGGGAGGAATTAAGTGATGAATAACTCTCCCCCCCCCACCCCCAGCCGCAAGCTACGTTCCAGAAACAAGCCCAGGCCTGTGGCCAGCTTATTAGCAGACTGCCCCCTTTCTCCTCCTCCTCCTCCTCCAACACCCTTCATTGCCCTTGTGGGGGTAAAATAAATAAAGGAGCCCGCTCGGATTCCGTGGCAGAAAATAGCTAGCGTGGCTCGGAGAAGGAAAAGAGCAAGTTGACCTGCTTTTGCAGACGAAGGAAAATTCCAAGGCAGTCAGGCGGGTGGGGTGGGGGGCAGGCGGATGGGCGGGCGTGCTCGCTCTCCCGCCTGGTACGAGATGGATATTGCCCCAAACACCTGTTTCCCATGCCTTTTTTTTAAAAAAAAAATCTAGCCATGCTTCGCGAAGCCAGCTGCCTTCCGGATGTTTAAGCCCACGGCCTGGGAAGTCTGGGGTTTGAAATTCTATCTGGGAGGATGTGATCTGGACCCATCCTTTTTTTCCCCCTTTCTGGCGAGAGAAATGGAGCTTCCGGGTTCAAGTTGCTGGTGACTATAAAAGGACCAGCTTGGTTGTAGATAACAACAACAACAACAACAACAACAACAACAACAACAACAACAGAATAGCAGAGTTGGAAGGGAACTTGGAGGTTTTCTAGTCCAACCCCCTGCTCAGGCTGAGGAGACACTATACCATTTCACACAAATGGTTGTCCAATCGCTTCTTTAACATCCTTTCTTTCTTTCTTTCTTTCTTTCTTTCTTTCTTTCTTTCTTTCTTTCTTTCTCTCCTCTTTCTCTCTCCTCTTTCTCTCTCTTTCTCTCCTCTCTTTCTCCTCTCTTATCTCTCTCCTCTGTGTCTTTCTCTCTCCTCTTTCACTCTCTCCTCTGTCTCTCCTCTTATCTCTCTCTGTCTTTCTCTCCTCTTTCTCTCTTTCTCTCTCCTCTCTTTCTCTCTTCTCTCTCCTCTCGTTTTCTCTCTTATCTCTCTGCTCTCTTTCTCTCTCCTCTTTCTCTCTCTTTCTCTCCTCTCTTTCTCCTCTCTTATCTCTCTCCTCTGTGTCTTTCTGTCTCCTTTTTCACTCTCTCCTCTGTCTCTCCTCTCTTATCTCTCTCTGTCTTTCTTCTCTTTCTCTCTTTTTCTCTCTCTCCTCTCTCTCCTCTGTTTCTCCTTTTTTATCTCTCCTCTCTGTCTTTCTCTCCTCTTTCTCTCCTCTTCTCTCTGCTCGCTCTCTCCTCTCTTTCTCTCCTCGCCTCTTTTTCTCTCTTATCTCTCTGCTCTCTTTCTCCTCTCTTATGTCTCTCCTTTCTTTGTCTTTCTCTCTTCTCAATCCTCTCTTCTCTCTCTCTCTCTCCTCTCCCCCTCTCTCCTCTCCCCCCTCTTTCTTTCTCTCTCTCCTCACACACTCTCTCTCTCCTCTTTTCTCTCTTTCTCTTCTCTCCCCACATTTCTCTCTCCTTCCTCCCTCTCTCTCTCTCTCCACTTGGCTTGATCGTAAATGCTTTTAAAGCCTTTCTGGTTTCTATGGCTTCTGTGGTTTCCTGCATTAAACCTCAGAGGGCTTCGCTCGGGAACTATGCCAGGCTCTGCTCTTAAACAATTGATTTCCTATACAGCATCTTAACTTCTCATTAAGAGGAAAGCCGGGCAGCTTCATTGCCCGCAGACCAGCAGCACAAATGCAAAATGTGTTCCTGCGATGGGAGTGGGCGTGAGGGCGCCCTGAGGTTGAATGGGGGGGGTCACACATTGGCCGAAGAAATACAGGGGCCCGTCAGAGACTGCAGACCACCGAGTCAACTCAGTCAGTGGCCATTTTGTGCCGAACGATGGGGCATCTCTTCGCTATTTTCCTTAACATTCCAGGGGTGGGCTTCCAAAATTTTAGCAAGGGGTCCTCTGCCTGGTTGCTGGGTGGGCGTGGCCATGGTGGGCATGGCCATGGTGGGCGCGGCCTAGTCACTATCCTGCACCATGGGAGGGGGGCCTTTTTGCCCTCCGGAGGCTTTTCTTGAGGCCCCAGGAGGGCAAAAACGGCCTCCCTAGGCTCCAGAAATCTCTGGAGGCCAGAAACAGGCCTGTTTGCGGCCTTCCTAAACTTCCGGTAGGCCCATTTTTCACCCTCTCCGTGCCTCCGTGCGCGCCCTGCATCGAAAATGGGATGCATGGAGACTCCTGGGAGGGGAAGGGTGGGCATGGCCAGCCAGGAGTGGGATTTGGTGGTTCTCCGAATAGCACAGAATCTTAGCTAGAAGTTCTCCTGAACACCGAACTCCCAGCAGCCCACCTGCCCATCCGCCACCATTGAGCGGTGTATGTTGTTTCCATGACAGTCACTGGATTAAAAACAGATTTGTAAGAACTTGTGGCTTTTAGTGGAACTTTTGAACTGTTTCATCTGGAGTCTCTTCATGGAGTTTGGACACATATTTTGGAGGGGGCATTGCGTGATCTATCTATCTATCTATCTATCTATCTATCTATCTATCTATCTATCTCTATCTATCTATCTATCTATCTATCTATCATCTATCTATCTATCTATCTATCTATCTATCTATCTATCTATCTATCTATCTATCTATCTAATCTATTATCCATCTTTCTCCATTCTGCCTGCCTGCCTGCCTGCCTATCTCTCTCTCTCTCTCTCTCTCTCTCTATCTATCTATCTATCTATCTAATCTATTATCCATCTTTCTCCTGTCTGTGTGTATGTCTATCTGTCTATCTACTCTATCTATCTATCTATCTATCTATCTATCTATCTATCTATCTATCTATCTATCTATCTATCTATCTATCTATCATCTATCTATCCATCTATCTATCTATCTATCTTTATCTATCTATCTATCTATCTATCTATCCTATTATCCATCTTTCTCCATCCTGTTGGTCTGTCTGTCTGTCTGTCTGTCTGTCTGTCTGTCTGTCTATCTATCTATCTATCTATCTATCTATCTATCTATCTATCTATCTATCCTATTATCCATCTCTCTCCATTCCCTTCCTCCCTCCCACCCTTCATATGTATGTGTGTGTGTGTGTGTGTGTGTGTGTGTGTGTATGTATGTATGTATGTATGTATGTATGTGTATATATATATATATATATATATATATATATATATATATATATGTATATGTATATGTATATGTATATGTATATGTATATGTATATGTATATGTATATGTATATGTATATGTATATGTATATGTATATGTATATGTATATGTATATGTATATGTATATGTATATGTATATGTATATGTATATGTATATGTATACGTATACGTATACGTATACGTATACGTATACGTATACGTATATATATATTTTCCAGCATTTGGAGTTTCAGTGTTATGATTGTTTTATCTGGAGAAAGGTTTTCCGAGGGGCAAAGCAGGGAAGGGGCTTATATTTCTTTTTAAATGGTTTCCTTCCCAGGATGAAATTGATTTGCTTCTGCATCTGAAAGCAAATCTACAGACCCAGCTTCCCTCTTACCACGTTTCAGCTTTGGAGAAAATAAAACATCTAGTGAGGTCGTGAAACGAACCGGCATTTGTGTGTGTGTCTGTGTGTTGTTGTTGTTTTTTTTACCCCTTAAGCTACCGGCAACAGTTTTCAGTACTTAGTGGGGGGGAAAAAGGCGAACTAGTTGAGGAATGTTTGCTCTCATTCTCCACTCATTCTCCCACAAATGCACCCTTCCTGCTTCCCTTCAGACAGACTTTGCTGTTATCTCCTTGAGATAAATTCTGCCTGCGGTTGAGACCGCCAGACGCAGCAGCGACCTGAAGCCTTTTTTTGGAACCATAAACGTGAGAGCGGCGTATTTTCCCAAGCGAACTGGCACAGCCTCACTGCCCCGCTAATTAGCTTTACGTGTCAAAAGAGGCCCAACTGCTTTTTTCCCCTCTTCTCTTCTCCTTTGTGTGCAGCAGGAATTCTTCACCTGTCCCACTCAGCGGATGGTTGGTGAGCTCAACCTCGGCCCCGCAGATCAGTCAAAGTTTGTTCCAGTGTCTGAGAAAACTTCCTAAAAGTTGGGAAGAATTGCACAGGCACATTACCCAACCCACCCATCTGTTGAACAGACGTGTGGGGTTTCTTCCTCTCCCACCCTCCCTCCCGCCCTCCCTCTGCCATGATATTTTACTCTGCTCAGCTCTTAAACAACCTTCGCCGCTATCTAAAACTTACTCCTTTCTAAAACAAAGACGGTTGAATGAGGAAGGTAAATAGTAAATAGCATTTTTAAAATCTGGGTTAAAAAGCCAGAAATGCCCCATGTTTCGCTTGCTAAAGAGATCACAAAGGTTAGTCTAGTGAAAAAAAATCAAAGCCTCCAAAGCTGGCAGAAACTCCAAGCTGGCAATAATAGCCAACACTCCGGAAGACAGGCTTAAGATACAGAAGATTCTTGACAGACTTGAGCATTGGGCGCTATCTAACAAAATGAAATTCGATGGTGAAAAGAGTAAGGTTCTACATTTAGGCAAGAAAAACGAAATGCACAGGTAGAGTATAGGTGGTACCTTGCTCAGTAGTAGTAACTGTGAGAGGGATCTTGGAGTCCTAGTTGACAACCCTTTAAATAGGAGCCAGCCGTGTGCAGCAGCTGCCAAAAAGGCCAACACAGTTCTAGGCTGCATCAACAGAGGGATAGAATCAAGATCACGTGAAGTGTTCATACCACTTTATAAGGCCTTGGGAAGGCCACACTTGGAATACAGCATTCGGTTTTGGTCGCCAGGATGTAGAAAAGATGTGGAGACTCTGGAAAGAGTGCAGAGAAGAGCAACAAAGAGGATTAGGGGACTGGAGGCTAAAACACATGAAGAACGGTTGCAGGAACTGGGTATCTCTAGTTTCATGAAAAGAAGGACTAGGGGAGACATGACAGCATTCTTCCAATATCTCAGGGGCTGCCCCAAAGAAGAGGGAGTCAAGCTATTCTCCAAAGCAGGGCAGGACAAGAAGCAATGGGTGGAAACTAATCAAGGAGAGAAGCAACTTAGAACTGAGGAGAAATCTCTTGACAGTGAGAAAGATCAATGGAGCAATTTGCCTCGAGAAGTTGTGAATGCTCCAACACTGGAGGTTTTTAAGAAGAAGTTGGATAACCCTTTGTCTGAAGTGGTGTAGGGTTTCCTGCCTAAGCAGGGGGTTGGATTAGAAGACCTCCAAGGTTCCTTCCAACTCTGTTATTTTATTCTATTCTAAAACAAAACTGACCAAAGATTTACCCTAACTCTGGAGGGGATCTGTAGTAACAGTAAAAAATGGAACTCTGTAGGTTGAAGCATGTCAATAATATTTTGTCGCTATTTCTACATATATATATACTGTATACCATGGACATTAGATAAAGGGTTAAAGGACATGTTTTGCAGTCAGAATTTTGCAGCCAGATTAGATACTTTGCATTTCTATACAGGGCCGGGGGAACATTCTCAAGAGCTGCTGCCAATCAATGGAAAACCTACTGTTTTTACTAATCAAATGGAATAAGGGGGGGAGGGGGTGGATAGTGCAAAAGCTCCTTCAAAAACACACATTATTGGTGCCTACGAATTAGTTTTGATCTGGTTTTCTCAGAAAGATGGAACAAGGATCATATTCACGGAGCAAGGCCGAGCAAGTAATTATTGCAATTGTACAACATATTAAGATGGATGAAGGTATGTGTGTGGGGCTTACAGATTATGGGAATCCAGGCCACTGGGCTACTTTGGAACTACATTTGAATTGTGCGCACCTGGAACATGGGTTGCTATAGTAATTAGGTTTAACAAGTTGTCTGAATACACAGTCACTGAATTAGAAGGCCGGGTAGCAGGGCTGCTAGAGAATAATAATAATAATATGCAACAATCAAATTTATGTGCCACTCCCAGTGAGTCTGTTGTTAAAAGTGGGAAGGGCACTTGGAATAGAATAGAATTATTTATTGGCCAAGTGTGATTGGATACACAAGGAATTTGTCTTTGGTGTGATGAAAGAAATGTCCTTCTGGGTTAGGCTCCAAAGACACTGGAGACATGGAGGCTGCTTGGAAAGATGGTTTATTGGTGGACAGGACCACATGGCTTGAGGTCCTGAGCAGAAAAGGGGGATCAGATGCTTCAATGTTGGTGGAGAAAAGAGAAGGGCCAACTGAGATGCTGAGTCCCTGGTTTTAACCCCCTCTGGCCTTTGATCTTGATCTTGTATTCTGATTGGTTGTCAGACTCCCATGGGCCCATGCAGGGGCAACTCTCTAGGCTGCGTTTTGAATCCAGGTTTGGTTGAGTTCTCAGATGCCATGTGGGGGAGTTGGGTAAAGTGCCAATATTATCATGCCTTAATCCCATCCCCCTGGAGCTGAAGTGGAGAACTCTTTATTATGTAAAGGGACTAGCTTGGCCTTCTTAATGGCCCATTGACAAAGTGGGGATGGGCAGGAAGCTGCAGGCAGCTATTCTGTCTTTTAAGACATGTTTCTTCCTTTTCACATCCAGAGAAATATTCTGCCTTTTCAATATTTCTTAGGATGTTTCATTTTTTCTGGGAAAGGGCTGGGTGATAACTTCCTACAGGTGCATATGCTCCCAGTGTACATAAGGAGAATAAAATAGAATACATTCATCAAGAATCATAAGATAGAACACTTAGTGATAGTCGTAGGTTACTAATAAGCAATTAAATTATACTGGGAAACATGTATTGGGTATTACAGTACAAACAATAATACAAAAGGAAGGAGTTCACTTAACAAGCCATGATTTTGTTCAGTTGCTACAATTGCCTAATGCAATTCCCATATTCTTTGTGTGGCCCAATGAAGAAACTCAAAAGACGATGAAATCCCTGGGAATGCTGAAAGGTAACTTCAGTAGAATAACAGAGTTGGAAGGGACCTTGGAGGTCTTCTAGTCCAACCCCCTGGCTAGGCAAGAAACCCTACACCACTTCATAGAAGTGGTTATCCAACATCTTCTTAAAAAACCTCCAGTGTTGGGGCATTCACAACTTCTGAAGGCAAGTTGTTCCACTGGTTAATTGTTCTCATTGTCAGGAAATTCGTTCTTACTTCTAGGTTGCTTCTCTCCTTGATTAATTTCCACCCATTGCTTCTTGTCCTGCCCTCAGGTGCTTTGGAGAATAGCTTGACTCCCTCTTCTTTGGGGCAGCCCCTGAGATATTAGAAGACTGCTATCATGTCTCCCCTAGTCCTTCTTGTCATTAAACTAGACGTACTCAATTCCTGCAACCGTTCTTTATATGTTTTCGCCTTCGGTCCCCTAGTTAACCAAACCTAGCTAAATTGTTGGCAATTAAAATAAATAATAAATGCCACTTTGGCTTTGACACATCTGAAAGGAATCTGACGGGTTCCAGCTTTTATAAGCAAGGAGAACAGAGCTTCAAGAGGTTGGTGGGGTGGGGTGGAGTGGAGGAATGCGGGGACTAAATTGGTGCTTCCTTTCAAAATGTATTTGCAAGTTCAGGAGCTTCCCCATAAATCCTCTCAAACCGGCCTGCATCTTAAAAGGAAGGCAAACAAGCCAGTTTATTTATTTTATCCCCCCTCACTCTCCGGGTGTGATCAGCGGCAGACAGGCCTCTCAAGTCGGGAAGGGATGGGGGGGGGGAGTGAATTGGCATCTTTTGTTCAGAAGGGCAGCTCTCTCTTCGCTGAAGATCAGGGAGTGGAGCAAGAATTTTGGCGCCAATCCGCCCCGCTTTGAAAGGGCCCCGCATTCCTCTCCCATTCGGACGGGAGGCGAGATCCTGATTGAGGGTTTGGGTGCAGTGAACCCCTGACCCCAGGAAAGCAGGGCTGCTTCTGTGAGGGGCATTTCAGTTCAATTCATCAAATTAATGACTTGAGTCAGACTGCCCGTCACTCGGCAAGCTGCAGGCCGGCTGGCGAGGGAGTTTCTCGGATTTTTGCAGCTCTGCTCTGGCCTCCTTGGCATAATCCTAAATCAAACATGGATATAGTTTGTTGTCTGTTGGCTCCTTTAATTGAATCACTCAATCGGAGTACCAGGTCCAAGGGCGATCCCCGGGAAGGCAAGCTTGCTAACTTGTAGATAGAGTAGAGTAGAGTAGAGTAGAGTAGAGTAGAGTAGAGTAGAGTAGAGTAGAGTAGGAGTAGAGTAGGAGTAGAGTAGAGTAGAGTAGAGTAGAGTAGAGTAGAGTAGAGTAGAGTAGAGTAGAGTAGAGTAGAGTAGATAATATGGAATAGAACAGAATTCTTTATTGACCAAGTGTGATTGAACACACAAGGAATTTGTCTTTGGTGCATATGCTCTCAGTGTGCATAAGGAGAATAAAATACATTCATCAAGAATAAAAAGATACAACACTTAGTGATAGTCATAGGCTGCTAATAAGCTATCAAATTGAACTAGGAAACAAATAAAAACAATATAAATTGTAAAGATACAAGCAGCATGGTTATAGTCATAAGTGGGGAGAGCTAGATACTAGGAAGGAAGAGAGGAATAATAGTAATACAGTTTTAGTAAATTATTGACAGTGTTGTGGGAATTAGTTGTTAAGCAGAGTGATGGCATTCGGGGGAAAACTGTCCTTGTCTCTAGTTGTTCTGGTGTGCAGTGTTCTATAGCGTCGTTTTGAGGGTAGGAGTAGAAACAATTTACGTCCAGGATGCGAAGGGTCTGGAGATATTTCCACAGCCCTCTTTTTGACTCCTGCAGTGTCCAGGTCCTCAACGGAAGGCAGGTTGGCAGCCATTGTTTTTTCTGCAGTTCTGATTATCTGTTGAAGTCCGTGTCTGTCTTGTTGGGTTGCAGAGCCAAACCAGACAGTTATGGAGGTGCAGAGGACAAGACTCAATCATTCCTCTGTGGAACAGAACCAGCAGCTCTTTGGGCAGGTTGAGCTTCCTGAGTTGGCGCAGAAAGAACATTCTTTCTTGTGCTTTTTTGATGATGTTTTGGACGTTAGGGGTCCATTTTAAGTCTGGAGATATGATAGAACCTAGAAACCTGAAGGTCTCTACTGTTGAAACTGCGTTGTCTAGTATTGTAAGAGGTGGTAGTATGGGAGGGTTTCTTCTAAAATCCACCATTTGTATGGTTTTGATTATTATCATTCATTAAGAGACGCAGAGGCTCAATGGCTAAGACGCCGAACTTGTCGATCAGAGAGGCTTTTTGAATCCCTAGTGCTCCCATTACTTGTCCCAGCTTCTGCCAACCTAGCATCAGTCATTGTTATTTTTATTATGACTGCGATGACGAGGGATACCCTACTTTTCCAGTTAGGTATTTTTCCCATAGCAGATTACAAGAAACCTTTGCCCTTGTTTTTTTCCAGTAAAAAAATATTGTTTCCAAAGGAAGGACAAACTTGTACGGTTTTTCTGATGAGGCTAGGAGAAATAATCCAACTAAACAGACTTTGGTTTGGTTGATTTTAGGAGGGTTCATTTTTTAGTCTCGTGCCCTTGTTGGCTAAAGCCAACCTGATGATGCCAACCTCCGAAAGGACTGGCCTTTTAATACCCTGAGTTTTTTCCTCCAGCCCAAACTGCCCGTCCCCCCGTTTTCCCTCGGGGGTTGCTTTATTGCCCCGGATCAAACACAGAATGGAGATAATTACTTCTCTTTTAAGGGCCATGGCTCTGTTTATCATTTCAGGTTAAAGGGGAAAAAAACCCTGCATAACCGGGGCGAGAAAGTCTTTGAAAAGAGGTTAGGAAGGCGGCGGGGAAGCGCGCACCAGGCTCCCAGCTTGGCAAGATGCCCCACGCGGGCGTGGGGTGGGGTGCCTTCATCAACCTGGTTGCAGACCCCCCCCATTACCATCTTCCTCCCCCCCCGCCCCCAGACTGAGTGCAAGGCTGTTGTCCGGAGGATCAGGGGCGTGGGAAGAAAGACCCCCCCTCCCGAGTTTAAGCAGGGCTCGACGCCCCCCCCCCCATCGCCAGCTTCCACCACCCCCCGCCCCGAGGGTGGGCGCAAGGCTGTTGTCCGGAGGGGGGGAAAGCCGGCGATGGGGAGGGGGCGACGAGCCCTGCTTAAACTCGGGGGTCTGTTGTCCGAGGGGCGTGTGAAGAAAGACCCCCCCCCCGAGTTTAAGCAGGGCTGGACGCCCCCCCCCCCATTGCCAGCTTTCCCCCCCTCCGGACAACAGCCTTGCGCCCAGTCTGGGGGCGGGGGGGGGGAAGTGACGATGGGGGGGGTGTCGAGCCCTGCTTAAACTCGGGGGTCTGTTGTCCGGAGGATCCGAGGGCGTGGGAAGAAAGACCCCCACCCGAGTTTAAGCAAGGCTCGACCCCCCCCTCCCCGTCCCCCAAAATTGCCAGCTTGGCCAAGGCGACGTGGCGCTGGCTGGCTCCCGAGCCGCGATCCAGCGCTTTGTGCCAAGCAGCGCTCCACCCTGGAGGCTTCCTCCACCTCCTCCAGCCGGCCGGGGCCACCCAGCCGCTGGGCTGGGTTGAGCCAGGCGAGGGCTCCGTCCTTCCTTCCCTCCCTCCCTCCCAACGCTCCAGCGCCCGGCCCCGCGTGGGCGGCTGAACGCTCGCTGCCTCGCCAAGAGCCCGCGCCGGGCGGCAGGGAGGGAGGGAGGAAGGCGGACGGCCAGCCAGCCAGCCAGCCAGCCAGCCAAGCCAGCAGCCGCCGCCGCTGCCGCTGCCGCACACAGTCCAATCCAGGCAGGGATTTCTGCTCTGGCTTGGCGGCGCGCCCGGGCGCAGTCCCTGCGGAGGAAGGGAGCGAGAGAAGGCGCTCCGTTCTCACGACCTTCAGCCAAATGCACGCGGCAGGGCGGAGAGATGGGGCGGCCGCCAAACCCCAGCGCATCCGCCAGCAAGCTCCAGGGCAGGCGGCCTCGCCGCGCCGCTTGGCTCGGGAGAGGCCTTCCTCTCGCTTCAAAGGCCGAGGCTCGTGCGAACCTGCTTGGCTTGAGGGGGTTTTTTTTTTATCCCCAGCACGCCCCGAATCCACGTTTAGGGCCTTTTCTTTGAACAGGTGACGCATAACCGCTGGGGCACACTGGTCTCCAGATGGGTGGAGTGCAAATCCCATCGTCCCCTGCCCGCGGGGCCCATTGCTCTTGGCATCCCTCTGCTCCAGAAACATGTAGGCTTTTTCTTTGAACAGATGATGCATAGCCACTGGTACATACTGGTCTCCACTGGGTGGGAGTGCAAACCCCATCGTCCCCTGCCAGTGTCCGTCCGTTGACCTTGGCGTCCGTCCACTCCAGAAAAGTTTAGCCATTTTATTTTATTTTATTTTTTAATGAACATATCATCTTTGCAACATTTCTACATCTTTAAATATCCATTGTCCTCCTTTTAGCCGTATAAATATATCTTCATGTATGTATGTATGTATGTGTGTGTGTGTGTATGTACACACACACACACACACATATATACACTAGTCTCCCTTTATTTATTTATCAGCACAAATACAACACAAATGTAATAAAGGCAACAGTAAAATAAAAAAAAATGTTGGGTTTCTGTCTGGATGGTCTCTTGTGACGAGCCAATAGACAGAGAATGGAAGCAGTAAACTTCCTCCCATATTTGGGCATACCAGGGGTTGTAACTCTAATACATACATACATACATACATACATACATACATACATACATACATTAGATGAAAAATATGTAAAATGGACATTATATATATATATATATATATATATATATATATATATATATATATATATATATATATATATATATATATATATATATATATATATATAATGTCCATTTTACATATTTTTCATCTAGTATTAATGCCGTACAATACATCATATCCTTTTATAGACATATATTTCTCTTATATTTCTTATTCCGTACTATTTTATATACAGTCTATCTTACATTTCCCCCTCCCCTCTTGTTAATTCTGTGGTTTTATGTTTATTTAGGCCCTTTTCTTTGAACAGGCAATGCATAACCGCTGGGACAGACTGGCCGGCAGATGGGTGGAGGGCCAAACCCCGTCGTCCCCTGCCAGCCGTTGACCTTGGCATCCGTCTGCTCCAGAAACCTTAGACTGGTTTAGAGAGGTTCTGCATGCAGAATACTATAGATTCGTTCCTTGGCATTTCCAAATAATCTGAAGTGTTGTAGAACTGCAGGGGGAAAAAAAAAACAATTACTGCCAACCAGAGGTGAAATTCAGCAGGTTCTGAGAGGTTCCAGGAAAGTTTGAGTAGTTCGGAGAACCGGCAAATACCACCTCTGGCTGGCCTCGCCCCCATTTATTCTCTGCCTCCTGAGTCCCAGTTGATCTGGAGGGAATGTGGATTTTGCAGAATCCTTCCCCTGGAGTGGGGAGGGAATGGAGATTTTGCAGTATCCTTCCCCTGCCACATCCACCAAGCCATGCCCACAGAACCAGTAGTAAAAAAATTTAAATTTCACCACTGCTGCCAACCTGCCTTCCATTGAGGATCTGTACACTGCACGAGTCAAAAAGAGGGCCCTGAAAATATCTCCAGACCCCTCACATCCTGGGTATAAATTGTTTCAACTTCTACCTTCAAGATGACGCTATAGGGCACTGCACACCAGAACAACTAGACACAAGGACAGTTTTTCCCCCAAACGCCATCGCTCTGCTAAACAACTAATTCCCTAAACACTGTCAAACCATTCACTAAGGCTGCATTGCTATTACTATTACCGGTAGTCTTCTCATGGTTCCTATCCCCCACCTCCTCCCACTTATGACTGCAGGACTGTTAACTTTGTGGCTTGTATCCTTACGATTGATATCGATATTGATTGTTTCCTGATTGCTTATTTGTACCCTGTGACTATCATTAAGTGTTGTACCTTATGATTCTTGACGAATGTATCTTGTCTTTTTATGTCCACTGAGAGCCTATGCACCAAAGACAAATTCCTTGTGTATCCAATTACACTTGGCCAATAAAGAATTCTAATCTAATCTTAAGAGTTCCAGGGAAGTATCTCACTAAAGCTAAGATTGGTGAAATGATCACAAGTGCCTCTGGGTTCACACACAACAGAAAGCTAAACAAAACCAGGGTGGCATCTTGCTATACTTAAACTTAGCAGTGTTATCTGTAGATTAGATGGAAGACCTTCAGTCAATGGGTGGCTATGTGTATTTCTTAAATAAATAATATAATCAAAGCTTCCTTTTTCAATCTAGTGGAAATTTGTCTCACATGAAAGCAGTTGTTTTATGCATCCCGTCAGGCCTGGGGCTAAGACTGTAACCCGCCCGAATGGTATGAATGTTGTGTTTTTTAATTATGTATTGTCTTATATGTTAAAAAGTTTGTCTCCCCCTCCCCCTTGGATTGTGAGCCGCCCTGAGTCCCCCCAGGGAAAAGGGCGGCATATAAATAAACTTCTATCTATCTATCTATCTATCTATCTATCTATCTATCTATCTATCTATCTATCTATCTACCTACCTACCTACCTACCTACCTACCTACCTACCTACCTACCTACCTACCTACCTACCTACCTACCATCTATCAATCTACTATCATCCATCCATCCGTCTGTCTATCTATCTATCCCTATCTAATCTATTCTCTCTATCTCTATCTAATCTATTATCTATCTATCTATCTATCATCTATCTATCTATCTATCTATCTATCTATCTATCTATCTATCTATCTATCTATCTATCTATCTATCTATCTATCTATCTATCTATCTATCTATCTATCTATCTATCTATCCTTTCTGCACAAGATCTTCCCACAAGCTTTTTTTCCCTTTTTTTACATTCTTGCCAGGGACAGGCACTATCCTAAGTACATTTCGAAAGGGACGCGGGGGCTCAGCGGCTAAGACACTGAGCTTGTCGATCAGAAAGGTCGGCGGTTCGAATCCCTAGCGCCGCGTAACGGAGTGAGCTCCCATGACTTTTCCCAGCTTCTGCCAACCTAGCAGTTCGAAAGCAAGTAGAAAAATAGGGACCACCTTTGGTGGGAAGGTAACAGCGTTCCGTGCGCCTTTGGCATTTAGTCATGCCGGCCACATGACCACGGAGACGTCTTTGGGCTCTTCGGCTTTGAAACGGAGATGAGCACCGCCCCCTAGAGTCAGGAACGACTAGCAGATATCTGCGAAGGGAACTTTTTACCTTAAGTACATTTTACGTCTCTTTGAGTGACCAACAACTGGGTTCCAGTAGCTTTATAGCAATACTTGTGTGCTGGTCTAATATTATAAGAGGCTGATTTTCCAACACCCCCACAACCACCTCTACATTTAATGAAGCGGGGAAGGGATTCCCAGGACGCTGCTGGTGAGGCTTGGCAGTATATTGGGAGAACAGGAAAGCAGGATAAAAATACAGTTAAATAAATAAACAGCTGTTCCTGTGGATTAAATGTGCCGTAAGCACTGGGAGTGATTAACGGTGTGCTCTGAGGATAAACCCCATATTTAGTGCACTGTAGGGTGCGACCATCACAAACTTTGGACCTGGCTCGTAGGCTGCTGATGGAAAAAGGGTGGCTTTAATGCCGAATAATAACCTTTCCCCCACTCCAGATAGGATCAAACTTTCGCATTTGCATCTCCTGTTCAGCCTGATGGGATTTCCGCTTTATCTTTTCTTTTAACTTTTCCTTTGTGGAAGGAACCCGAAAGAAGACAATCATTTTGCACCTTAGTCAATTCGCTTATTTTATCATGGATTAGTCCCTTCAGATCTCTTGGGGCTTTTTTCTCTCTTTCTCTCCTCTCTCTCCTTTTTCTCTTCTCTCTTTCTCCTTCTTATGTCTCTCCTTTCTTTGTATTTCTCTCTTCTCAATCCTCTCTTCTCTCCCTCTCCTCTCTCCCCATTTCTCTCTTCTCTCCTCTCTTCCTCTCCTCTCTTTCCTCTTCTCTCTCCTCTCTCTCCTCTTTCTCTTCTCTCTCCTCTCTTTCTCCTCTCTTATGTCTCTCCTTTCTTTGTCTTTCTCTCTTCTCAATCCTCTCTTCTCTCTCCTCTCTCCCCATTTCTCTCTCTCTCTTTCTCTCCTCTTTCTCTTCTCTCTCCTCTCTTTCTCCTCTCTTTCTCTCCTCTCTCTCCTATTTCTCTTCTCTCTCCTCTCTTTCTCCTCTCTTATGTCTCTCCTTCCTTTGTCTTTCTCTCTTCTCAATCCTCTCTTATCTCTCTCTCCTCTCTCTCCTCTCTTTCTCTCCTCTTTCTCTTCTCTCTCCTCTCTTATGTCTCCCCTTTCTTTTTCTCTCTTCTCAATCCTCTCTTCTCTCTCTCTCTCTCCTCTCTTTCTCCCCTCTCTCTCCTCTTTCTCTTCTCTCTCCTATCTTTCTCCCCTCTTATGTCTCTCTTTTTCTCTCTTCTCAATCCTCTCTTCTCTCTCCTCTCCCCCCATTTCTCTCTCTCTCTCTCTCTCTCTCTCTCTCTCTCTCTCTCTCTCTCTCTCTCTCTCTCTCCCTCTTTCTCTCCCCTCTCCTTGGAGACAAAATACCTTCTTAACTGCCTGTGTGTGGGGTTTAATAATTACCTTACTTTTAGATGGTTATTGTTAAGGTTTTTCCCCGAAATAATGCCTTGGAGGGGCTTTGTGGCAATTGTCACCACGCTTTTAAGCATCTCTCTCGGGGTTGTTGTTGTCGGGGGTTTTTTTTACAGCTTTTTTCCCATCCCTGTCATTTTGGGGGAATACCCCTTTTTTTCTCTGGGCGCAGGCATTGGCTATGACGCTCCCCCCCCCCTTTGACTGCTCTTCCCATGCTGTGCGTGTCATAATGGGTGGTAAAATTGTTTTCTCCTCCATTCTTTGGCTCCTCTGCTGCCGTGGACGAGGTTTGGGGGGGGGGGAAGGTTTGACAGGGAAGGCCAGGGAGGGGTGGGGGGGAAGGAGGAAGAACAGGGTTGACTCATTCTCATTTATGAGGAAGGCTTTGTGAGTGAATTTACAACACTATTGAGCTGGAGAGTCCATCTCGCCCCCCCCCTCCCCTTTCCCCAGTGTCAATGAGAAGGGGGCTACTTGGGGATGGGTGGGAGGGAAGGAGGAGGAGGAAGAAGGGCCCCGAGACGCTCTCAATAGACCCTCAGCCTTGCAAAAGATCCCGCTGCATTTTAAATGAGACCTTTTATATCGTTTAATTACCCTTCTTCACAAAAGGGGCCAAGACACTCTTTCGTCCGCTACCCATCTCCATAAGGTGGGAGAGTAACTTTTTCCTGTTTCCTCTGAAGCGGGGGGGGGGGGAGGAGGGGGGAAAGCAAAGCTAGAGAGAGGCCAAGCCTGCTTCTATGGTGGGGTGGGGGAGTTGGATCTGGTTCTTAATCAGTTTATGGCTCCAAACAGCCGCGCAATTTATGCGGTGGGTAGGCAGACTAAGATGAAATATTAGGCCATCTTAACAGCATTATGCCCGCCACCTCCCTCCCCCCCCACAAAGCAGTGTATAGTTGCCCCTAGGGCAACCATTCACAGGAATACAAATGTAAATGGTAGAATAGAATAACAAAGGGACCTTGGAGGTCTTCCAGTCCAACCCCCTCATGAGGCAGGAAAACCCTACACCACTTCAGACAAAGGGTTATCCAACTTCTTCTTAAAAACCTCCAGTGTTGGGGCATTCGCAACTTCTGGAGGCAAATTGCTCCATTGATTGTTCTCATTGTCAGGAGATTTCTCCTCAGTTCTAAGTTGCTTCTCTCCTTGATTAGTTTCCACCCATTGCTTCTTGTCCTGCCCTCAGGTGCTTTGGGGAATAGCTTGACTCCCTCTTCTTTGGGGCAACCCTGAGATATTGGAACATTGCTATTGTGTCTCCCCTAGTCCTTCTTTTCATTCAACTTGACATACCCAGTTCCTGCAACTGTTCTTCATAGTCTCCAGTCCTCTTTGTGGCTCTTCTCTGCATTCTTTCTAGAGTCTCCACATCTTTTTTATGTCATGGTGACCAAAACTGGATGCAAGATTCCAAGTGTGGCCTCACCAAGAATTTATAAAGTGGTATTAACACTTCATGTGATTTGGATTCTATCCCTGATAGATAAAAATAAACATATTTATTTATTTAATTGTCATGTTAGTATTAATTTTTAAAAAATGCAGTAAAATGTAATAAATATATATTTATATAATACAAGGTGCATTGAAGGGTTAACCATACACAGATTAGTATGGGCCCCCTATGCTCGTGGGGGCCCAATGTCAAGTACCCATCAGGCCCATGTGTTAAGACAGGCCTGTCTTCAGCTCCTTATTTTTGCACAAAACTCACTTGGTGATATTGCTTGCCTTTCGGCCTATAGAGGGGAAGGAGGGGTGGGGGGTGGGGAGAGAAAAGAGACAAGGAGAATGGCCTAGCTTCTTTCTGGCAGGGATTCATCATCATGATAATGCTGCCCAACCTCATCTGTGACACAGGATTAGCTGAATTGTGGTAAGGAGAATAGCAGGTTTTGTGCAGGAGGCGTGGATGCAGAAGATTCCCTTCTGTCCCACTGTCTCT
This sequence comes from Thamnophis sirtalis, assembly GCF_051295495.1. Taxonomy (NCBI): domain Eukaryota; kingdom Metazoa; phylum Chordata; class Lepidosauria; order Squamata; family Natricidae; genus Thamnophis; species Thamnophis sirtalis. The sequence goes on from NW_028261395.1 coordinate 42,397,629, forward strand.
GATCAGAAACAATTCCTTCCCAAGCTCAAGAAATTGCTCCTTTGATACCAAGTTCAGAACTGAGGAGAAAGCAAATATCACTTTCTTGTATGACGAGGCTACGGGGCATGGGACAAGAGTTCCTGTACCTCTTTTTCCTACTTAGATGGTTCTTTACACAAACAAACACACACACACACACACACACACACACACACACACACACACACACACTCAGCCAAAGGGATATACTGGTTTCCTTCATCCGTGTTTCAGCTCTTGTATCTATTTTATAGAGAAGATAGAATAGAGTAGAGTTGAGTTGAATAGAATAGAAAATAGGAATAGAATAGAATACACAATAGGTAAAATAGTATAGAGTAGAGTAGAATAGAATAGAATATAAAACAGGAATAGAATTAGAATTAGAATAGAATAGAATACACAATAGGTAAAATAGAGCAGAGTAGAATACAGTAGAGTAGAATACAAGGCAATACACAATAGGGAAAATAGAATAGAGTAGAATAGAATATAAAATAGGAATAGAATTAGAATAGAATAGAATACACAATAGGTAAAATAGAGTAGAGTAGAATACAGTAGAGTAGAATACAATGCAATACACAATAGGGAAAATAGAATAGAATAGAATTAGAATAGAATAGAATACACAATAGGTAAAATAGAGCAGAGTAGAATACAGTAGAGTAGAATACAATGCGATACATAATAGGGAAAATAGAATAGAATAGAATACACAATAGGTAAAATAGAGCAGAGTAGAATACAGTAGAGTAGAATACAATGCGATACATAATAGGGAAAATAGAATAGAATAGAATACACAATAGGTAAAATAGAGCAGAGTAGAATACAGTAGAGTAGAATACAATGCGATACACAATAGGGAAAATAGAATAGAATAGAACACACAATAGGTAAAACAGAGTAGAGTAGAATAGAGTAGAATACAATCCAATATACAATAGGGAAAATAGAGTAGAATAGAATAGAATAGAATAGAATAGAATAGAATAGAATAGAATAGAATTCTTTATTGGCCAACTGTGACAAGGAATTTGTCTTTGGTGCATATGCTCTCAGGGTATCTAAAGAAAAATAAAATACATTCATCAAGAATCTTAAGGCACAATACTTAGTGATAGTCATAGGTTACTAATAAGCAATCAAATTGTACTAGGAAACAAAACAATCTAAATTGTAAAAGATACAAGCAACATGGTTAACAGTCATAAGTGGGAAGAGCTTTGGGTACCAGGAAGGAGAAGAAGAAGAATAGTAATATAGTCATTAGGTAATTTGACAGTGTTGAATTAGCTGTTTAGCAGAGTGATGGCATTCAGGGGTGGGGGTGGGGAAATGATATACCTGGCTTTTCTAAGAACAAGGAAATGCTGCAGCTTTTCTAGGCTGCTTTGCATCTTTCTATTCCCCCGGATTAAAAACTGCAGAGCAGCTTCTGAGCAAAGCAACGTTGGCTCAGCCTTGCAGGCAAATAGGGCAGCCTGTCTGGTTGCACATTTCGCAACTAGAAAAATAAGAATTTCTGTAATATCTCTAATCAACCCAGCCCCAGATGGTACATGGTCTCTACTTTGAGAAATAATAGGGGAAGATAACATACAGGCAGCCCACTCTGCCTGGTTGGCTGTTTTTGTAGAGTGGTTTAAATAAGGCAGGTGCAGTCATGCAGCATGCTTACCAAGTGACAAAATATATATATAGCAGTCGAATATATATGATAAATGTGGTTTGTTTTAGCCTTGCTTGCCTTGTGGCTTAGGATAATGCATGACCCCTGCACCTTCGGCTATTTGTCCAAAAATGGATTTGAATAACCAGGTTAAATCAGTTATAAGAACTCAGCTGTTACTCAAGACTCCATTCAGGAATCTCTTTCTTGAAAGAATGGAAGGATATTTAAGTTAGAAACCTTTCCAAAGTTATATGCTAGGAAAAAAAAAAACCCTGTTTTTTTACCTAGTTCCCATTCTGAAAATTAGTACTCTAGTTAGATTTGTGTTGCATAAATAGGGATGGCCAGTAGGGGGGGGTGCTAGTATATACCTTTACTGCCATCTAATGGCTGACTGCAATTTTGCAGCCCCCTAAAAGGAACGAAACTGGATTTTGATTAGAAGTAGTTAATATGATTCCCTAGTAATAAATATACATATTTTTCATTTACTGTTTGGAGTTCCTGAGGGGCCATTTTTGGGGACTAACATTTTAAGGAAGGAGAATGGACAGTTGACTCTTTAAATTTTGGCTAACTAATAACTAAGTGCGTAAGTTTTGGGCTGTGTTGTTAACTTAGCTAATATCAAAAGGCTGAATTTTCATCTCTGTTTTATATATAAGGGAAGCAAGTTTATTTTCTTGGAAGCTAATTTTGCGTGATATGAAGGAGGAATCTGTAGCGTGAAAGGACGATCAGCTGTTTGAAGCTCTTGCCAAATTATGGAAAAATAGGGCTTGTCCATTACATCCATGGATATTTATTGCACTGGGTGGCAAATTTCTCCCATATAAGCCTACTTATGATTACTCAATTAATTTTGAATGGTGTTTAAGCAAAAAAATGGGGGGGGGGCTTTTAGATTTTGCAAATATAACAGATACTTTCAGACTGTTCCCCACCCATTTATTTCACAGATGGGGACGCCTCTGAGATAATCACACACCCTAATTTTGAATCTGTCCATGAAAAAAAACCCGACCTTTAATAATCTAACTGGAACATTCCAGTTGAATCCAAAGCCTTTTCTGCATTCTTGATTTGCTGAGGGAGCCTACAATCCTTGTAACCTTCCTCCGTCTTCCACACATTGTGTTGGTATCTGTGATGCCCCTAGGGAGATGCAAGGCATTGATAACCAAATCCCATTTGTCCAAGTCATTAAAAAGTTTTTAAAACTCTTGCCCGCTACTCTTTCTTTTTTTTTTTTTTAAAGTTCTGGCAAGGACACACACAACGGCACTATTTTAATTCAAGAAAAGTTTTATTTTGTACAAACATCTTCCAGCATTCTTTTGAAAACAAAAGTCTCAAGACAGACATAATAAACAAGCTTTGGCATAGTAGTAGTAGTACATGGCAAATATTTGATACAAAACTAACTTTTTTTTTCTTTTTTTAAAAAAGAAATATGTCACACGACGTTGTTGGTTTTTTTTTTTTCTTTTTAAAAAAAAGGATGTAAAATACAAATTGGAAATAACCCAACCTTTGGAAATGAATAAATACGAGTTGTTATTGTTTTTTGTGTGTGGGGGGGGGGGATTCAGCCAACAAAATAAAACTATAGAGTTCCAGGCTCCATACAACGGAGCCAAATATTGAAAAGAGTCAAGGGGTTGTTTTTTTCCCCCTGGGGGAAGTCACCAAGGTCTCCAGACAGTCTCGTGACGTTCCCCTTGAGAAATGGGGGGTAAGTTGCCCCCAAACGATGTGAGCCCTTGCACCGGCGATACCGAAGGAGTTGCCGTTGAACTGTTGCAGGAGACGGGCATGTTCGAGTTGGCGTAAAGTGGAACCACGGATCCGGCGGCGTTCGGCGGGAAGGACGGGCTAGGGATGAGGAACGCGAACTGGCCGTCGGTCGCCGGTACGAGTTGGAAGCCCCCGTAGACTTTGGGGGAGAGACTCTCGCCGGGGTTCAGTTTGCACGGGCTGGGCATGACTCCCCCTGCAGCAGCAGCAGCAGCCGCCGCTGGGCCGCCCGGCAACTGGATATGCAGAGGTGGTGGCAAATGCATAGGCTGTCCTCCGGCGGCCTGAGGGGGAGGGGGCGGCGGGGGCGGGTAATTCATGGCCACAATCTGACCCAGGCAAGTGGAGAGGTGGCCCAAGAGCCGGCTTCGGACTTCTGTGTTCACCCCCTTCGCAGGTGGAGAGGAAGCGGGTGACTTCGTTCATGCACTCATTAAACCCAGCTCGGTATTTGCCCAAGACAGTAGGATCCGCACTCAGAGCAGCTGCCAAGGGAAGGGGGAAAAAAAGATGGAGGATTAATGACTGAACCATTCAAGTTTTGGAGTGTTTTCTTTTGGGGGGGGAGGAAACAAATCTCTTTCCTTCTTTCTTTTGGCCAGGGTCCCTCCTATTAAAACGTGGCCTTAGATCTGAGGGGTTAGAAGATTTTGGCTTGAAGGCTTGGTCAGCTGGGGGATTTTTCTGGGTGGGGTAAGACCAACACCCACCCCCCTCCCCAGGGCCCTGGATCAGGGAGATGGGCTTCCAATCCTGCTAAGCCTTTTGGCACGTCAGTTTCTGTCTTGCCTTGCAGGAGATACTAAGATGATTATTGCCAGTATAGGCTCGAAGCAAGACCAGAGCATGCAAAAACTCTCTCTGTGTGTGGGGGGGGGAACACTAGTGGCTCCTTAAAGAAAGCTAGGATTTTCCATATTACTATATAGCTTTCTTTACTTTCTGGAGAAGAAGCCTCTGTGTGTGGGGGGGGGGGGGTTAAAAAAACCCCAGTGGCTTCTTAAAGACAACTAAGATTCTCCATATTATTATATAGCTTTTTTCCCCCCAAACTTTCTGGATAAATAAAACTCTTCCCTTACACGAGGAGCTACAATTCAGTTGCTCTTAGCTTGCAAGAGGTTTGCTGCTCACCTGTCATCTGGGCTCTTTGGAGATTCCTCAGGTGTTTCACTGTCATTTCCAAGATATCTGCTTTTTCCAGCTTTGAGTGCCTGGAGCTCTGAAAGAAAGGAGAGATTTTTTTGGGGGGGGGAGGTGAGATGCCTCGAATCACAACTGAACTCAGGTATCCCTGAAAGCTGTAGGGATCCCAGGCTCCTCCTCCTCCTCCTCCCTCCTCTCCCCCCCCACTTCAAGGGTTGCTGACGCAATTTGCATCCCCCTCCCTCTGCCAACTTACATCTTTCTTCAGCGCATCCAGGATGAGCGTCTTGAGCTGGCCCAAGCTCTCGTTAATCCGTGCCCGCCGTCGCTTCTCCATGATGGGTTTAGACGACTGGGGAAAGGAGAGAGAGAGAGAGAGAGAACAAGGTTAGAAAACCGAAGCAGGCAGCATGAAGGGGGGGGCACTCCCCAACCTTGCAATCGAGATCCTGCAGATTCTCCCCTGGCGGCGGCAGAGATTCAGGGCACTTAGCAAAACCTATGGATTCCCCCCCCCCCCACTAAGCAATGCCGTGAGGAGATCCCTAAAAGCTGCAGTGGATTCCCAGTTCCCAGGAGATTCGGGGCGTTTAGCAAAACCTGTGGATCCCCCTAAGCAAGCGTGGCAACTTGGGATTCAGATCCCCTAAAGCCGCAGTGGATTCCCAGTTCCCAAACTCCCCGCAAACCTTTTACCCAGATGCTTGTCCTTGTTTGCACCCTTCTTCCTCCCCCCCACCCTTATCTACCCGTTGTCTAATGTGCCCTCTCTTCACCTACTCCTTCCCTACTACCCCCTCTCTTTGCGTTCTCTCTCTCTCTCTCTCTCTCTCTCTCTCTCTCTCTCTCTCTCTCTCTCTCAACGCAGTTCAAATCTCAGCAGGGGGAAAATGGCTCAAAGGATTGCAAATGGGGGTGGGGTGGGTGGGCGTCTGGGGTGGGGGGATGGGGCCCCGATGGAGAGGAAGAGGGGGGGCCCCGATGGAGAGGAAAACGAAACTATCTATCCGCGCCCGCGGTTTTTAAGGGGGTCCCTTCCATCCTTCGCCAAAGCAGACTTCGAATTTCACGGGGCGAAAAAAAACACACGAAGGTGTGGAAACCCACGCTTACCTTTCTGTGTTCGCTGGCGCTCTTGGGTTTATCTGGGGTTTGGCTGGAGCTGGCCGGAGCTCCGGCAATCGGCGAGGCGGTGGGTTTTTCCATCGTGTCGGCTGGCATGTTGGCAACCGGGTTGATTTCACACACCCCAAGAGGAAAAAAAAAGGGGGGAGAGAGAAGTTTTGCACGGAAAAGGAGGATCAAGAGGCTCCACTTGTATATCCCGAATGGAATCTTGGTTTTTTTCCCCCCCAAGATTAAGAGGCCGGCTTGCGTTTGCAAAAAAAGAGAAAGCGATCGCGCCCCGGCAAGTGGCAGACCGTCTCCCGTCCTAGCTCCCGTTGCTTTGGCTGCAGCGCGCCGCTCCCCCTTGGCTTTATATAGCCGACGGCAGCTCCCACTTCGTGTGAAACCTTCTCCACATTCTTTCCCACACTCCCGTCCGCCAATGGGAAGCGGGACTCTCCCCGACGGGCTCGCCGATTGGACGACGCCCCCGCGAGCTGTCAGTCACGCGCCAAGAGTTGTCCCCTCGCGCCCCCCGCTCTCCCTCCCTCCTTTCCTCCCCCCCCCGCTCGCTCCAATTTATTGCTTTGCTATTTTTTCCCCCCTCCTCCTCCTCCTTCTTCTCTAACTTAGATACCTGGGTGCCAATATGCAGCTGTGCTTTAGGTAGGGCTATCGCTAAACTCGGATTGAAGCCGGGCATTCAGATTGGCAGAGTTGGAAGGGACCTTGGAGGTCATCTAGTCCAAACCCCCCCTCCCAGAGTTGGAAGGGACCTTGGAGGTCATCTAGTCCAACAACCCTAGTTGGAAGAGGCCTTGGAGGTCATCTAATCCAAACCGCCCCACAGAGTTGGAAGGGCGGGCCTTGGAGGTCATCTAGTCCACCACCACCCCAGTTGGAAGGCGCCTTGGAGGTCATCTAGTCCAACCCCCCAGAGTTGGAAGAGGCCTTGGAGGTCATCTAGTCCAACCCCCCAAGAGTTGGAAAGAACTTTGGAGGTCATCTAGTCCAACACCCAAGGCGCGTTTCCTCGCCCCCACCCCCAATCTCCCCCCAGTCCTCCACAGCAGACCCGGCGCCCCAACCCAAGGGCCTGCATCGCGGGGGTCGAGCCCTCCGTGTACCCCCCCCCCAATTTTACGAGAATCCCGCGCCAATCCGTAGTGGAATGCGTGAATCTCAATTGCGCCTTTTTAGAAGAAAAAAGAGGAAGGCGGGGGGGGGGGCTGGGGGCGCGCGGGGAGTGTTTTTTTTTTTGCAGAGAAAGAGGTTCTCCCCCCCCAAAAAAATGGGGGGGGGGAACCACGATCTTAGAACGTGCCCAGTGGCGGCTTTCCTGGAATGGATTCTGCTCGAATTATTATTTTATTGGGTGGGCAGGCTTATTGCATTTCTTGGTCTCTTTTGCCCATGCGAATGAACCCCTACCTGGCGTCCCCTGGGCAGGTGTCCGGTTGTCAATCATTAAAGGTATTTGGGGAGGGGGGGAAGCGTGCAGTGAAAACATTGGTTGAAGCTTCGGCCGGCTAAGCCCCCCTTTTTTGCTGCCCACCAAAGGCCGCTCAACATTAGCCCGCGCGGGGGTGGGGGGAAACCGGCGTGTTGACTCCCAGGTAATACATTCCGCTCCATTGAATTGCTCGGCGCAAGGGGCCGACACCGGAGTCTCTTATGCAGGGCAGTTTCTACCGATCGTCCCTTCTCCCCTTTACCTTTCTCTCCCCCTCCCCACTTCCCATTATTTAGATTTATAGACACCACCCCCCGGGGGATACTTGGCCAAAAATCGCAGCGTCGCCTGACCCTTCCTGCTCTGCTATAAAAGCCCCCTTAACTCGGTTCCAAGCCTCCCCGGAATTGGCTTTCCAAAGCAAACCCTTCTCTGTGCTCCCCCCCCCGGCCACTTTCCTGGCATCGCACATCTGTTTGCAACGTTGTCCGGGTTTAGCCAGAAGTGAAGCCCACGGAGGGGCCCCATAGAGCTCCGATTCTACGGGGAGGGGGTCGCTTGGAGTGTGGGTGGGTGGGTGGGTGGGACGACTAGGGAGCTTAACAGAGCAAAGCGAAACCTCCTTTCGGGCTACTACGCGAAGTAGGGGAGGCGGGGGGGGGGGCGGAAGGAGAGATGCCCCGAGACGGGGACTTACTTGGCCCGCGCTTCCCTCCAAGCTGTTGCAAAAAACGCAGGGGAAGGAAGGGAGAGTCAATAGAATAATAAATAAAAAAATAGAATAGAAAAGAATAGAATAGAATGCAGAATAGGAATAGAATAGAAAATAAAATATGGAATAAAATAAAAATAAATAAAATAAATAAAATAAATAAAATAAATAAAATAAATAAAATAAATAAAATAAATAAAATAAATAAAATAAATAAATAAAATAAATAAAATAAATAAAATAAATAAAATAAATAAAATAATAAATAAAATAAATAAAATAAATAAAATAAATAAAATAAATAAAAGTGGATCGATGGAACAGCAGCAGCTGCCCGGCACGCGAAGCCCTGCCAGGCTGACAGCCAATCGGGGCACGGCTGCAAGCCAACCTGCTTCCCATTGGATGGCAGCCTTCGCAGCTGTCAATCAAAGAACCTTCTCTCTCTCTCTCTCTCTCTCTCTCTCTCTCTCTCTCTCTCTCTCTCTCGCTTTCTCTCTCTCTCTCCATCACCACCTTCCCTCCCTCCCTCCCACTCCCAGCGGCTAAAACAGCCGCCAAATGCTGTCGTGCCTCCTCCACCCTGCTAGACGGGCCGGGGCGGGCGGGCGCGCGCGCGCGGGTGCAAGCTCTGCTTTCCCTTCCCTCCCTCCTTTCCCTTCCCTCCCGGCCCGCCGGAGCACGTGCCAAAAGCGCTTCTGGCTTCCTGCGCGGCGCACGCAGGGCAGGCACACATGCACACACACGCACAGACACACACACACACACACACACGGCAGCCCGGGAGTTGGTTAGGGAGGAAGCGCATGGGTGGTGGCACGGCTCCAGCCGCGGAAAGCTCCTGGCGGTTTGCAAAGCTAGACGGGAGGGAGGGAGCGGAGGGGAGGAAAAAAAAAAACAGCAGCCCAGGCCTGGGAAAACTCCGCCCCTGCGCCTTATTATTTATTATTTATTATTTGTCCAACCTGCAGTGCAAGAAGGAAGAGTTAAGCTTTGCAAAAGGGGAGGCTAGTAGGTTGCGTTCACGGGTGGGGGAATTTAAAAAAGGGAGGGGTGGGAATCTTAAGGATTGCGTTGACGCAAAGGCAATAAATTGGGGCGAGGGTTCAGCCTAGGTGGGGATTTTGTGGCGGGTCGCCACTGCTAAGTATATATTGCCCCAACCTCCCAGTTTGATTTCTTTACGGTTCAGTGCACAGCGGGGACTTGGAAAATAATGTATTAAGCCAGGGGATCCAATTAGCCTAGAGGTTAGAGGCAGGGCTGTTTAATTGCTGCTAAACTCGCACATCTGTGCTAGTCGTTCCCCACTCTAGGGGGCGGTGCTCATCTCCCTTTCAAAGCCGAAGAGCCAGCGCTGTCCGAAGACGTCTCCGTGGTCATGTGGCCGGCAAGACTCAACGCCTGAAGGAGCACGGAAGGCTGTTCCCTCCCCACCAAAGGTGGTCCCTATTTTCCTACTTGCCTTTTTTACCTGCTTTCGAACTGCTAGGTTGGCAGAAGCTGGGACAAATCACAGGAGCTCACTCCATTACGCGGCATTAGGGATTCAAACTGCCGACCTTTCTAATCGACAATCTCAGCGTTTTAGCCACTCAGCCGCCCGCGTCCCTTAATTGCTGCTAGTTATGGCATTAACCAGAACTAACAGCAATCAGGCCCTGATGTCCTATATTCTTTTCTTTTTTTTTTCTTTTTACTGTAGCTCTTGTTTACTCAGTAGATTTCACCAGATCATTTGTAAACATAGTAATTGCAATCTGGCCAACCTCTTAACGGTTGGTTAATTTTTCTGTTGGTTTGGTGTGTCAGGAGAACTAAGGGGAATTCAATCGCTTTGTGGGTTTGTGGGTGTCTTATAGGAACCTCAGAAAATAAAACTCGATTTAGGTAAACGTGCTGTAGGGACATGGTGGCTCAGGGGCTAAAACTTGTTGATCAGAAAGGTCAGCAGTTTGGTGGTTCGAACCCCAGCACCGCGTAACGGAGGGAGCTCCCGTGACGTGTCCCAGATTCTGTCAACCTAGCGGTTCGAAAGCCCATAAAAAATGCAAGTAGAAAAAATAGGAACCACCTTTGGTGGGAAGGGAACAGCGTTCCGTGCGCCTTCGGGCATTGAGTCATGCTGGCCACATGACCACGGAGACTTCTTCGGATGGCACTGGGTCTTCAGCTTTGAAATGGAGATGAGCATCGCCCCCTAGAGTCGGGAGCGAGTAGCACATATGTGCGAGGGGATCCTTTACCTTAGGGCACCAGTAAGCACCGACCCTGTTTATGTATTGGTTCGACCCCTTCGCTCTAACTTTTCTTATTCTAGATCTTCTTGATAATCCGATCTGTAGGCACAACCAAAAGATTAAGCCAGAGGAAGGGGAGAAAGAAAAAAAACCCACCCACCCCAACAATCTTAGCCTTGTGTGTGGCTGTGTGTAGGAAGAATGTCTGGAAATTTTCTCCTTCCTCCTCCTCCATTTTCTCCTCTTCCTCCTCCTCCTCTTTCCTTTCTGGTTTCTTCTTTTTTTGGGAACAATTATTGCCTGAGAAATGGCTGCGGGGATGGGAGGGGGTGCGGGGAGAAATAAGAAAGAGAGAAAGGCTAACAGTGCCACCTTTGGGCCATTTTATAAAATTATATGGATGGGAAATATGATTGCATTTATCTTGGCTCGAGGACAAGACTGCACCCCGATGCGTGAGCCCCAGTCCTGGTGCAATTTCAATCCTTGAGTAAGTCCCCTGCAAGCTTTACCCGGTACGCACGAGTCAAAACCTACCGAGAAAGGGACATATTTTATATAATGAAACATTTTCACCCTCTCAAACTGGCTCCTGGCATTTTGAGAACCCGTGCTTAGTATTTATGGACCAGGGGTGGGTTCTTGCCAGTTCTAAGCTCTTCTATAGAAGAAGGTTCCACAAATCTACAGTGCCGTTTAGAACCGGTTCCAGTTCCCTCCCCCACCGCCCGTCTGCATAGCATCAAGATGAAGAGCGAGAGGAGGAATTCTGGGAGTTGAAGTCCACAAGTCTTAAAGCTGTCAAGTTTGAACACCCCTGGGGATTTTTTTTCTAAAGGGTTAGGGGTGCAAGGGTCTTGTAACTTGATAGCTTTAAGACTTACACACTTCAATGCCAGAGTTCCTGAGCCAACATGACGGGAGGAGGAATTCTGGGAGTTGAAGTCCACAAGTCTTAAAGCTGTCAAGTTTGAACACCCCTGGGGGGGGCGGTTCTAAAGGGTTAGGGGTGCGAGGGTCTTGTAACTTGACAGCTTTAAGACTTGCACACTTCAATGCCAGAGTTCCTGAGCCAACATTTTGGTTGCTAAGCAAGAGCGTTGTTAAGTGAGTTCCAGCACATTTTACAAGTTGGCCACGCCCACCCAGTCACATGACTGCCAAGCCACTCCCACTCAGTCACACGGCTGGCAAGCCACTCCCACCTGGTCACATGGCTGGCAAGCCACTCCCACAAAGCAGGCCACACCTACAGAAGAGGTTCTGAAAATTTTTTAAAACCCACCACTGTTATGGACAATAAATTCGTTACCAAACGACATGCTTGATGAAATGGAGGAAAGCTTTTTTTTTCCTTGCTTTGTTTTGTACGTGTTGTTTTGTTTAAAAAGAATAAAAATATATTTAAAAAAAAACAACATTAGAGCCCAGAGGTATTTTACAAGAAGAGTACTCCACTCCTCTGGTTCGTAATAAAAAAAATTCCTTATCCCACCTAGGCTTGAAATTTTAGGCCTGGATAGCCTTGAACTATGGGGTCATAGTCAACTGTGCCTTCTACCTGATCTTAGCGCACAAGACAATCTGCCGTAACGTCCTATGTGTTAATGACTGCTTTTACTTCGACTGCAATAACACAAGGGCTATCCATAGACACAAACTAAACGTCATCTGCTCTAGTCTTGATTGCAGGAAAAACGATTTCATAGGAGTAGTAAAAGTGTGGAAGACCCTACCTGATCCTGTTGTTAGTTCCTCTGCCCCCCCCATTACCTTTAACCTTAAGCTGTCTACAGTGGACCTCACCCCATTCCTAAGAGATCCGTAAAGGGGGCGTTACATAAGCGTCCCCCATTTATATTTACTCTTTTTATGGGTTTACGGCTATGTGTTTATGTTATGGCTATGTTATTTACATCCATTTATCCGTGCCATTTTTTTCCCCATGTGTTTTCATACTTGTTTCTTTCCACTTGTTGACAAATTAACTGATGAATTCAGAACAACGCAGTGAGCAAAATCTAAGACATAAAACCAGTTTTTGAATTTTATCAAGGAAGAAGAGTCCGTTTTTTGTCAAAACGCCTTGTCAAAACGCTTTCAACGCTCCTCTTGGGAGTTTTCTGAACTTAGTTCATGGTAGCGAAAGGGTTGGTGAAATGCTACCGGTTTGTAAAAAATACTAAAAAAAAAAAAAAAAACTATATAAGAAAAAGTTCCGACAAATGCACATCGCACAGCTGATCTTTGGAACTTAAAAAAAAAACTTTTTAAGCATTTTTTTTTTTTTGCTACAGGTTCTCCAGAAATGTGGGGGCGGGGGCCCGTTTTTGCTCTGCTAGGCCAAAAATGGGGGTGGGGGTCCTAAGAAAGAGAGAAGAGAGAAAGACAGAGGAGAGAGATAAGAGAGGAGAAAGAGGACAGAAAGAAAGAGAGAGAAGAGAAAGAGAAGAGAGAAAGACAGAGAGGAGAGAGAGAAGAGGAGAAAAAGAGATAGAGAAAGAGAAGAGAGAAAGAGAGGAGAGAGGAGAAAGGAGAGAAAGAGAGAGAGAAGAAAGAGAAGAGAGAAAGACAGTGGAGAGAGAGAAGAGGAGAAAGAGAGAGAAGAGAAAGAGGAGAGAAAGACAGGGATGAGATAAGAGGAGAAACAGGAGAAAAAGAGAGAGGAGAGAAGAGAGAGAGAGAAGAGAAAGAGGAGAGAAAGACTGGAGAGAGATAAGATGAGAAAGAGAGAAAGAGAGAAGAGAAAGAGGAGAGAAAGGATAGAGAGAGAAGAGAAAGGAGAGGAGAAAGAGGAGAGAGAGAGAAGAGAAAGATAGGAGAGAGGAGAAAGAGAAGAGAGAAAGAGAGGAGAGAGATAAGAGGAGAAAGGAGAGAGATAGAAGAGAAGAGAGAAAGACAGAGAAGAGGGATAAGAGAGGAGAAAAAAGAGAGAGAAGAGAAAGAGAAGAGAGAAAGACAGAGAGGAGAGGAGAGAGAGAGAAGAGAAAGAGAAGAGAAAAGAGAGGAGAAAGGGAGGTAAGAAAGAAAAAGAAAGAAAGGGAAGGAGGGAAAAAGGAGAGGAAGGAAGGACTACAAATCTGGCACTAGACGTAACTTCAGAGGATAATCCAGGGCCGGAAGGCACCTGGAGGTCATCTAGTCCAACCCTGCTCCAGCAGGACATTGAGTTTCTCTCTTTTGATGCCTCAGTTACAGGACCACATAGCCACACCCACAGAGTCCCATGACCCCCACCGAGCCATGCCCACAGAACCAGTAGAAATTTTTTTTAGATTTCACCACTGGTTGGAAAATATTGCCATCTGTGGTTTATTTCCCAACTCTCCCTGTGATGTGCTCTCTTATTTCCCCTGAAAGAGCCCCAAAGGAGAAATTCCTTTGTTAGTCCCATCCTTAACTAACGAAGACTAGGAAGTTATGGCTGGCTAGATGTAACAATTACCTCTTGTTTCAGTTCAGATCCTTTCTAACTAAAATGTGCCCACCCCAGGAACATTTAGGTCAAGAATTTAGCTAGTATTGTAGATTCCCCCCCCAAAAAATCTTGACTTTTGGAAGAAACTGAATGTGGGAATGTTCTTTTGTTGGGATGCCTTCCATCATCGATTCTTCTTGAGATTCAGATTAACAGAGTTGGAAGGGACCTTATAGGTCATCTAGTCCAACCCTCTGCTCAAGCAGGAGACCCAACGCCATTTCTGACTGATGGCAGTCCAGTCTCTTCTTGAAAGCCTCCAGGGATGAAGCTCCCACAACTTCCGAAGGCAACTTCTGTTCCATCGGTTGATGGTTCTCACTTTCAGGAAATGTTTCTCCTTATTTCCAGGTTGAATCTCTCCTTGTTCAGTTTCCATCCATTATTATTCCTTGTCTGGACTTCAGGTTCTTTGGAAAATAATTTGACCTCTCTTCTTTGTGGCAGCGATTCAAATATTGGAAGATGCTCTCCTGTCTCCCCTGGTCCTTCTCTTCACTAGACTAGCCAGGCCCAGTTCCTGCAACCGTTCGTGGTATGTTTTAGCCTCCAGTCCCCTCAGCATCCTGGTTGCTCTTCTCTGCACTCTTTCTAGAGTCTCCACATCTTTTTTATAGTGTGGTGACCAAAACTGGATGCAGTACTTTAGGTGTGGCCTTACTAAGGCTTTATGGAGTGGCATTAGTATCTTGCTTGATCTTGATTCTATCCCTCTGTTAATGCAATTTAGGATTGCATTAGGGGGACCCGCTCTTCTCTGTGGCAGCCCCTCAAATATTGGAAGACTGGTCTCCTGTCTCCCCTGGTCCTTCTCTTCCCTAGACCAGCCATGCCCAGTTCCTGCAACCGTTCATCGTATGTTTTAGTCTCCAGTCCCCTCATCATCATGAGTTCTATATCTTCAGACTACATGGCTGTTTTTCTCCAATTCCAGAAAATATTGATTTCAAGAAATTGAGGGGCTTAGATGCCCCACCATGTTTTCCAGCCATCTGGCCCCTGCAGATAAGAAGGAACATGCCATTAGCTGAATTATTTGTGTTTGGATTATGTTATTCAGAACACAAAACCTCCTTTCCCTTAGAAAATATCCCCCCCCCCCTCTTCTTCTTTGATCCTTAAGCCTAACTTTATTAGAGTCAAGACTTTTTTGTTTCTTAAAGCAGAGGCTCAAAAGCTTACAGCCTGGATGGAAGGGGGGGGAAAAGACTAGGTTTGGGGTAGTCCAAATGCATGGTTTTATTGGGGGGCTTCTGCATAGATTTTGATTAGTTTCATACTCTGGATAGGAATTGCTTATTTTAAAGAATTTTGCTTCGTAAAACAATGACTCTTAGAATTATCAGCATTGCAATTGTTGGCAGAGATGTCCACATGTTTGAAAAGGAGAGAGAGAGAGTAACAGAAGAAAAAAAGGAGAGGAAGGAAAGAAGTGAAGGAAGAGAAAGAATGAAAGAGGGGATGGAAGGATGGAAGGAAATGGATGGAAAGGAGGGAGGGAGGGAGGAGGTAAAGGAAGGAATAGAAAGGATGAAAGGGAAGGAAGGAAGAAAGGAAGGAAATGGATGGATGGATGGATGGATGGGAAGGAGGGAGGGAGGAAGAGAAAGAATGAAAGAAGGAATGAAGAAAGAAAGGGAGGAAGGAAATGTCTGGATGGAAAGGAGGGAGGGAAGAAGGAAGTGAAGGAAGGAAGAGAAAGAATGAAAGGGAAGGGAGAGAAGGAAGAAAGGAAATGGGTGGATGGAAGGGGAGGAGGGAGGGAGGAAGAGAAAGAATGAAAGTGGGAAGGAAGGATGGAAGGAAATGGATGAATGGATGGAAAGGAAGAAGGAAGGAAGAGAAAATGAAAGGGAGGGGAAAGAAGGATGGAAGGAAGGAAATGGATGGATGGAAAGGAGGGAGGGAGGAAGTGAAGGAAGGAAGATAATGAAATTCCTTGTGTGTCCAATCACACTTGGCCAATAAAGAATTCTATTCTATTCTATTCTATTCCATTCCATTATAATTCTATATTCACTGTTCTATTCTATTCTGTTCTGTTCTGTTCTGTTCTGTTCTATATTCCCTATTCTATTCTATTCTATTCTATTCTATTCTATTCCCTATTCCCTATTCTATTCTATTCCCTATTTCCTATTCTATTCTATTCTATTCTATTCCATTCCATTCCATTATAATTCTATATTCACTGTTCTATTCTATTCTGTTCTGTTCTGTTCTATATTCCCTATTCTATTCTATTCTATTCTATTCTATTCTATTCTATTCTATTCTATTCTATTCCCTATTCCCTATTCCCTATTCTATTCTATTCTATTCCCTATTTCCTATTCTATTCTATTCTATTCCATTCCGTTCCGTTCCATTCCATTATAATTCTATATTCACTGTTCTATTCTATTCTATTCTGTTCTGTTCGGTTCTGTTCTGTTCTGTTCTATATTCCCTATTCTATTCTATTCCCTATTTCCTATTCTATTCTATTCTATTCCATTCCATTCCGTTCCATTCCATTATAATTCTATATTCACTGTTCTATTCTATTCTATTCTGTTCTGTTCTGTTCTGTTCTATATTCCCTATTCTATTCTATTCCCTATTCCCTATTCCCTATTCCCTATTCTATTCTATTCTATTCTACTCCCTATTTCCTATTCTATTCTATTCTATTCCATTCCATTCCATTATAAATTTGTATTTCCTATTCTATTCTTTTCTATTTTATTCTATACTCCCTATTCTATTCTATTCTATTCTATTCTATTCTATTCTATTCTATTCTATTCTATTCTATTCTATTCTATTCTTTGCATCATTTGGTCAGCTCCTATCACAATTTCAAAGCACAGAAGGAAGGGGGGTATCTATGGTGGTTCAAATAGGAGGAATTTACTGAAGATTCTCTGGAATTTATCCCTCCGATGGTTGTGAAATTGTGGCATTGGTTTTTTTTTAATTGGGGGTGTGTGTGTTCCTGTTGGATGATCTCTCTATGTTTTCTACATGTCTGTCTAGCACCAAGGACAGCAGCCCAGTGATTGGACTAAAGGCAGTTCTGTTGTCCTGACTGTGTCAATAGAAAGTACTAGACTCTTTAAATCCCTTTTTTAAAAAAACCCCACACAATTCAGTTTTGTGACAATCTCCATTCATGCCTGCCAGGAATTGAAGAGTGCTGTGTGTCGGTGCCGGCCCCTTTCAGGAGATAGTGTAAATGTTTTAAGGAAGGCCTGGTGTCCGAGTTCACCCAGGAAGAAGGAGGAGAAAGAGGAGCAGAAAGAGGAGGAGCAGAAAGAGGAGGAATAGGAGAAGGAGGAGAAAAGAGGGGGAACGGGGAAAATGAAAAAGGAGGGGAAGGAGAAGGAGAAGGAGGAAAGAGAAGGAGGGACAAGGAGCAGAAGGAAGAGAAAAAGGGGAAGGAGAAGGAAATGATGCATCAGTGGTAGTGATACTGTAAAAAAGTGATAACATGGCACCAAAGAAATCTTTTTCAGATTTTTTTACGTCCACTGACCGCTGATGGCACCATCCTAATTCAAACATCCTAATTGGAGATAATTAAGAAACTAGACACTTGACCTACAGCCAGTGATGGAGAAAACACCCATGTTTTCCAGATTATATGTTTTTGCAGTTGACCCGTCAACCAATCAATCCGAACAGGGCTGAAAGGGACTTTGGAGGTCTTCTAATCCAGCCCCCCCCCCTGCTCGAGCAGGACCTCAAAACCACATTTCCCCCCCCTCCTCCTCCCCCCACTATTTTCTTTTCCCCTCCTCGGTCCCGTCCCCCCCCCACCACCGAGCCCAGGAAAGTTGCAAAATGCAGCCATCCAGGGCAGGAAGAAAGGACGAAAGGAAGCCACGCTCGATGGTGTGTTGACTTTCTGAATGAAACAGATGTGGCCTTCCTTCACAAGCAGCCGCTTAGTTCCTCCCTCCCCCCCCCCACCCCCAAGGGCTTATTTGCTGACTTCTTGAAAACATGTTTGAAAAGGCGGCGCGGGAGATCAAAGGGAAACGCAACGTCCAGATTTAACACAGCCTTGAGCCCCCCCCCACACACACACTCTTGGGTGGAGAGGGGCCTTTTGAAAAGGTTGCCAGTTAATTTGTTGGTGCATAATAGCCACAGAGCCGGTGCAAATCTGTATGCGGACGGCAGAGCGCAGAGTCAATTACATCTGTATTAAGGTCGGTTCAAAGAATGGGGGGGGAGGGGGGGAAAATTTCCTTGCAAGTTCTTCCAGGGGGTACTGTTCTAAGGGGGCAGGACGTGTTCTTCCGGTGCGTGGAAGAATTTGAAACGAAAACAGTGCCTAGAAACACGCCAGGCAGCCTCAAGTAGCTTGATAATTAAAAAAAAATGGGAAAATAAAATAAAAACAAAACACTCTGGTCTTGCACATTAGCAACAAAAAAATCAGAGCACCGAATGCAAGCTGGGTGGATACGACCTCTCAGAAGGCCCCCTCACTCTGTCACGGACCCCAAGGAGTAGTCATCTCAAACAATCTAAAGCCTCAGAGCTCACTGTAACAGCATTGCCAAAAAAGGCATTAAGAGTTGTTAACCTAATCTTGCGAAGTTTCTTCTCCGCTAATATTGTACCGCTAACTAGGGCATACAAAACCTTTGCCAGACCAATCCTCGAATACAGCTCGTCTGCCTGGAATCCACACCGTATATCGGACTGTGGGAAGTTATCATCCAGCCCTCTTCTCCCAGAAAAATGAAATATCCTGGGAAATATTGAAAAGGCAGAATATTTCTCTGGATATGAAAAGAAAAAAAAACATGTTTTAAAAGACAGAATAGTTGCCAGTAGCTTCCTGCCCATTCCCACTGTTAATGGGCCATTAAGAAGGCCAAGCTAGTCCCTTTTACATAATAAAGACTTCTCCACTGCAGCGGGGGGGGGGGGGGATGGGATTAAAAGCATGATAATATTAGCCCTTTACTCAACTGACCACATGGCATCTGAGAACTCAACCAAACCTGGATTCAAAACACAGCCCAGAGAGATGCCCTTGCATAGCCCCATGGGAGTCTGACAACCAATCAGAATACACTTCTTACACAGGAACAGGAAACAGAGAGGTGGGACTGAACAGGTTATAAAAAGCCTAGCAAGCCCCTCCCTCAGCCCTTCTCTTCTTCTCCACCAACATTGAAGCATGTGATCACCTTTTCTGTTCAGGGCTCAAGCCACGTGGTCCTGTCCACCATTAAAACCATCTTTCCAAGCAGCCTCCATGTCTCCGGTGTCTTTTCCCCCCCACTTGGAGCCGAACCCAGAAGGACATTTCTTTCAACAGGACATTAATACGATTGAGGTATTTCACGAGAAGAGTCCTCCACTCCTCTGCTCACAACAGAATCCCTTATGCCACCCGGCTTGAAATTTTGGGATTGGATAACCTAGAACCATGCCGCCTATGGTCTGTCTTAAGCGTAGTACACAAAATTGTCTACTACAACATCCTGCCTGTCAATGACTACTTCAGTTTCAACCTCAATAACACAAGAGACACAAACTCAAGGCAAACTGCTCCAAACTCGATTGCAGCAAATACGACTTCAGCCACAGAGTGATCGCCACCTGGAATGCTCTACCCGACTCCATTGTTACGTCCTCAAACCCTCAAACAGCTTCACCCTTAAACTGTCTACCGTGGACTTCACTCCATTCCTAAGAGGCCCGTAAAGGGAGTGTGTATAAGCATGCCTACCATCCCTGTCCTACTGTCCCCATTTATTTGTACCCATCTCCTGTGTTCATGTACTTATGCCCGCTATCTCGTACATCTTTAACAAACTAAATAAAAGCATTTCTCATGCAGTGAATCTCAGATCATATTTTGGTCCCACTAAGTCATCTGGGAAAAGCAGAGAAATGTTTGTTGCAAATAAAGAGTGAACTCAGTTAAGTTTCTGGAAGGGGACTAAGGCAAGGGAGGGAGCACAAAATAACAGTTCACAGCTACTCCGTTTACACTGAGTTGCATTTTTTTTACTTTGTTGTTTTGTACTGCTTTACTAGTCCGTATGCGTATGAAAGAAATGGGCTTACATTCGATGCTCACGATTCAGAGGACAGCAACAAACAAAGGCACACAAGATAGAAACCAAATCCTCAATTAAAGGAGATTATCCTTTGTTTATCAAGAAAGCTAAGCAGTCTTGTTTATTACTGGGATGGGAGGTCCCCTTGGAAGAGCAGAGGGGTGAGCTAATCTGAAAGAAAAGAAAGAAAGAATAGAGAGAAAGAGAAAGGAAAGAAGAAAAGAAAGAAAGAAAGAAAGAAAGAGAAAGACAGTCAGAAAGACAGAAATAGAAAGAAAAAGAAAGAAAGAAAGAAAGAAAGAAAGAAAGAGAAAGACAGACAGGCAGACAGAGAGAAAGAAAGAAAGAGAAAGAGAAAGGAAAGAAAGAAAGAAAAAAGAGAAAGAAAGAGAAAGACAGACAGAATGACAAAGACTGAAAGAGACAGAAAAAGAAAGAAAAAGAAAAAAGAAAGAAAGAAAGAAAGAGAAAGACAGGCAGACAGACAGTGAGAAAGAAAAAGAAAGGGAAAGGAAAAAAGGAAGAAAACAAAAGAGACAGAAAGAGAAAGAAAGAAAGAGAAAAGAGAAAGAAAAAGACAGACAGAAAGAAATAGAAAGAAATAGAAAGAAAAAGAAAGAAAGAGAAAGACAGACAGGCAGACAGAGAGAAAGAAAGAAAGAGAAAGAGAAAGGAAAGAAAGAAAAAGAAATAGACAGAAAGAGAAAGAAAGAAAGAAAGAAAAAGAAAAAAGAAAGACAGAAAGAAAGAAAGGAAAAAGAGAGGAAAAGACAGACAGAAAGACAGAAATAGAAAGAAAAAGAAAGAAAGAAAGAGAAAGACAGACAGACAGGCAGACAGAGAAAAAGAAAGAAAGAGAAAGGAAAGAAAGAAAAAAGAGAAAGAGAAAGACAGACAGAACGACAGACAAAGGCTGAAAAAGAGAAAAAGAAAGAAAAAGAAAAAAGAAAGAAAGAGAAAGACAGGCAAACAGACAGAGAGAAAGAAAGAGAAAGAGAAAGGAAAGAAAAAGAAAGACAGAAAGAAAAAGAAAGACAGAAAGAAAAAGAAAGAAAGAAAAAGAAAAAAAAGAAAGACAGAGACAGAAAGAGAGAAAGAAAGAAAAAAGAGAAAGAAAAAGACAGACAAAGACTGAAAGAGACAGAAAAAGAAAGAAAAAGAAACAAGAAAGAAAGAGAAGAAAGATAGATAGAAAGAAAGAAAAAGTAGTAAAGTTGAATGGGACTTTGGAGGTCCTCTAGTCTAGCCCAACCCTGCTCATGCAGGAGACCCAATACCACTTCAGACTAATGGTTGTCCAATCTCTTCTTCAACGCCTTCAGTGATGGAACTCCCACAACCTCTGCAGGGAAGTTGTTCCACTGATTTCTCCTTATTTCTAAGTTGCTTCTCTCCTTGATTAGTTTCCACCCGTTGCTTCTTGTCCTGCCTTCAGGTGCTTTGGAGAGTAGACTGACCCCTTCTTTGGGGCAGCCCCTGAGATATTGGAAGACTTCTATCATGTCGTCATTGCTATCAAAGGAAGGGAGGGAAGGGAGGGGAAGGAATAGACTGATAAATCCATTCTCAAAAAGAAGAGACTTATGGAAGAGTGGCAAACATTTTCTCGCCTTTTTGTGACGCTACAGCAAGCCAACACAGCAAACAATTGCCCCTTGCTTGTGGTTTAACTCTAACAGAATTTCTCCCCTCCATATTTTCCATTATCTCGATGGGGCAACCAATGGTTCGGTTCTTGAGAAATCAAGTCAAGCTAATTTAATTAATCCCTATAGCCTCTCCCTTCACCCCCCAGGCTCCCAAAACACCTATGTTATCCAAACATCCATTACGAAGGCTCTATAATATTCACCCAGAACTTTCCTTTTGGTCTCCCTTAATCTCATTAAGTGTCTGTTTCCATACCTGTAGTTTTAAACAAGGGGGGGGAGAGAGAGAGAGAGAGAGAGGGAGGGAGGGAGGGAGGGAGGGAGGGGGAGAGGGAGAGGAAGAGGGAGGGAGAGGGAGAGGGAGTGAGAGGGAGGGAGGGAGGGAGGGAGAGGGAGACAGAGAGACAGAAAGAAAGAGAAAGAGAGAGTGGGAGAGAGACAGAGAGACAGAAAGAAAGAGAGAAAAAGAGTGAGAAAGAGAGGCAGAGAGAGAGTGAGAAAGGGAGACACAGAGAGACAGAAAGAAAGAGGAGGAAGAGGAGGAGGAGGAGGAAGAAGAGGAGGAGGAGGAGGAGGAGGAGGAGGAGGAAGGGAGACAGGAGGGATGGGATGGGGTGGGTTAAAAGCCATCAATTACGTCAGTTGTGGTTCTCAAACGATTTATCAACTTGTCACTGACAACAAGCTCCCAATTGGTTTTGTTTGAACCTGCCCAACATCACTAGTTTTTGTTTTTCTTTAGAGTATGACTCCTCTATCCCCTTTTCTCTCCTTTTCATGAGTTTGGCCTAATCAGATTAGCTCAACCCAGACAAAATTTATTCTTTTTTTGTGCGTGAAAAGGCTGTGCTGTTTTTTCTCCCTCTCTCCCCTTTGCAACCCACCCCGCTCCACTCTCTCTGGTAGGGTTTTTAAAAACTTTTTCATCCCCGCTTGAAAATCCTTTGTAAAAGCTGTATCCATCGAGCTCTTGAAAACAGGAATTTTAATTGGAGGATACAATGCTACCTATAGAAAATAGAATAACAGATGGAAAATGAAACGATGATTTTTGTTTATTTCTGAAGGGGCAAATAAGGGTATTGTTTCTGTGTTAAGAAAAAAAGAAGAAGTTTAAGATGGAAAATGGGAATTGGGAAGGAAATAAGATGGCTAAAATTGGAAATGGAAATATGATATAAAATGAATTATGTATATGAGAGAAGGCTTTTTATTTTTATTCTGTCTCTCTGTCTCTCTGTCTCTGTCTCTCTCTCTCTATATATATATATGTGTGTGTGTGTGTGTGTCTGTGTCTGTGTTGTATTTGTGCTGATAAATAAATAAAGCACAAATACAACACAAATACAACACAAATGTAACAAAGGCAACAGTAAAAATATTGGGTTTCTGTCTGGATGGTTTCTTGTGACAAGCCGATGGACAGAGAATGGAAGCAGTTAGCTTCCTCCCATATTTGGGCATACCGGGGGTTGTGACACTAAATATATATTTATCAGCACAAATACAACATGTATGTATGTATGTATGTCTGTATGTATGTATGTATGTATATACATACATACATACATACATACATACATACATACATACATACATACACATTCGCATTGTTATTCTCATTTATCTTTATCACTTTTACATGTTTGTTTTTCCATATAAAAGGTTAAAATATCCATTCTGTACCATCCCATACACCTATTTTGTATTATCACCACACTATTTTTTTCTTTTCTTTTCACCCTCCCTCCCTTCTCTATTTTCTTCCTTCCTCCTCTCCTTTTCCTTTCCTGCTTCCCTTGCCTCTCCTCTCCTCCTCTCTTCCTCCTCCTACCGTCTCTCCTTCTCTTTCTATCCCTTCCTTTCCTCTTTCTTCCTTCTCTTACATGAGATAATGTTAAAGGGGAAAACAAAAACACTTTGTTTACAAAAGAATTTAAAATTTGTAACAACAAAAAAAACCTTTGTTTGGGGGGGGGGAAATTAAAAACCCACACTTCTCCTCAAAAGGCTGACCGGTTAGGATGGGTCACTGCCGCAAACAGTGGGACACTTTCTCTCTTAAAATCACCAGGCCAACCTTTCAATCCTCCTGAAGGTCAGATGGGTTGCTAGGGGCAATACCACAATCCGATTCCCCCCTAAATCGCTGGAACATTTAATTTGTTTGCTAAACTCGATCTGCTGTAGAAGTCCATCTTGTTTACAAGCTTAATGAGATAAAACATTTCGGATGGTTTTGTTGGAAAACGCCTGTCGTCAACTTTTATTTCGGCTGAAATTTAAGCGCGGCTCCCCATTTCAGGAGCCTGAATTCAGAATGTTTTTAAGCCACACAACATCTTCTTGGTGTATTAATTATTAACATTAAAAGCGGCTTGCTCCTGGGGAGGGAAGCTATATGGTAAATCTAGACAGCCTTACTAAAAAGCAGAGTCATCACCCTGCCAACAAAAGTGTGCATAGTCAAGATGATGGCTTTCCCAACTGCAATGGATGGCTGTGAAGGTTGGACCATAAGGAAGGCTGAGCGCCAAAGAGTGGAGGCCTTTGAACTCTGGTGCTGGAGAAGATTTCCCACGAGCCCCATGGACTGCAAAGCGCATGCACAACAAAGTGGTACTAACCGATTCAGGAACCCACCCCTGGTTTATTTCCAAGAAAGTCGGACTTATAGAAGGAATGGATCAGACATCCAGCCCTTGCTGATCAATCAAGACCGAGTGGAGCAAGTGGCCAGTTTTAAGTTTCGGGGTGTCGTCATAAAAAGAGGACCTGCCCTGGGGCAACTTACATTGCAGCCCTGGTTCCAAGTGCCCAGCAGAGATTATACGACCTGAGACTTCTCGAGGAAACAAGATCTGAATGGAAAAATGCTGACGACCTTCTACCGCTGTATCAGAGAGTATTTTAACTTACTGCGCTGTGTCTGGTTTGCCAATTGCACAGTGGCGGATAGGATAGCGCTCCAGAGGGTCGACGTCATTGCCCAGAGGATCCTGGATTGCCCCTCTCCCCTCTTTGGAAGAGCTTTATAGCTCCTGCTGCCTTAAGGAAGTTCAAAACATCCTTAAAAACCCATCTCATCCTGGGCACCCCCCTTTTTTTTGAACTATTACCATCTGGCAGCCGGTACAGGGCAATAAAAACACAAGGACAAATAGACTGAAAAACAGCTTCTATCCCAGGGCAGTAACTATATTGAATTCTACTGTTAATATTAATGCAATATCGGGTTTTCAATTTCAATTGTATAGACTGTGAAGGATGTGTGTTTGTGTTTTTATTTTTATAGTTATAGTGTACACTGAAGATGGCATTTAATTTTGTTGTATGGTGTGCAATGACAATAAACTAAACTAAACTTTCCAAATACTAAAAGAAACCACAGTTTTTATGGGCTGTAGGGCTTAAAGTTGCAAGAGAGGGAATAAAGAGAAGATTCTCATCACCCCTTTCCCAGTTTTCTTAGTGGAAGCAGATAAGTTTCTGGGTAGTTTGGAGTTGCTGCTACCAGATGCAAAATAGGCTTATCACTCCCTCCCTAAATTACATACAGAAGATGAATATAATATGGAAAGATAATAAGGCCTATGCTAGTGAAACAACTGGGAAGAAACTATTTGAGTGCCAAGTTCTTATCTGATTTTCCCATCAACCTACAGTTGGATTTTATTTTAGTACTGATTGCTGGATGGTGTTCAGGATACAAAGAATGTAGAATGAGGAAAGAAAGAGAAACAGGGAAAGAGGGAGAAAGAAAGAAAGAGAGAAAGAATGAGGGAAAGAAAGAGGGAGGGAGAGAAAGAAACAAGGTTGAAAGGAAGGAAAGAAAGAAAGAGAAAGAAAGAAGGATGGAAGGAAAGAAAGAAAAAGAAAGAAAGACAGAAAGATAGAAGGAAAGGAAGACAGGTGAAAGGAAAAAAGAAAGATGAAAACAAGGAAAGAAAGATGGAAAGAAAGAAAGAAAGAAAGAAAGAAAGAAAGGGAGGGAGGGAGGGGTGGGAGGGAAAGTAGAAAGAATGAAAGAAAGATGGAAGGAAAAAAGAAAGATGGAAGGAAAGAAAGAGATGGAGGGAGGGAAAAAGAAAGAAAGACAGAGAGAGAGAAAGAAAGAAAAAGAAAGAAAGAGGGAGAGAAAGAAAGATGGAAGGAAAGAAAGATGGAAGGAAAAAAGAAAGAAAAATGGAAGGAAAGAGATGGAAGGAAAGAAAGAAAGAGGGAGGGAAAGAAAGAAAGAAAGAAAGAGGGAGGCAGGGAGGGAGAGAGAGAAGAAAAAGAAAGAAGGGAGGAAGAAAGAAAGATGAATGAATCCTGGTATCTTTTTTTTAAAGCGATGCATTCATTGGAAGCTTTCAAGAAGAGACTGGACTGCCATTTATCAGAAATGGTGAAGGGTCTCCTGCTTGGGTGGGGTGGGAGGGGGGTTTGGACTAGATGACCTAACAGGTCCCTTCCAACTCTGTTCATCTGTAAATCAAATCCTTGGCTTTATCAGGATGCTGCTAATGATTCTGTGAACAATTCTGTCCTGAGGTGAAGGTGCCCACAAGGAGAAAGACACCCCCCCCCCCAGCAAAAAACCCCTCTTGGCTCTCGCAATGTAAATTCAGCCGCAGTGACTCAGGATGGAAATACATTAAGTCAACAACATTCTTCAGTGGCTTTTCACAGAAGCGCAAGGAACAAGCCCGGTCAGAATTTTGTGTTACCTTTTGTGTTGTATTCAAGTCTGGGCAAAAGCCGAGAAGATTAACATGCTGATGAGATCCGACACACCTCCATTAGCATCACTCAAAGAGGAAACCAAAGTAGTGTGCAAATTCCCCCTCCCCCCCCACCTCCCAACTCCTAATCTTGAGGCTGTCCTGGTTCAGGCCGCATTGTTTGGAGATGCCGTAATCTGAACAATCTCTCCACTATCAACAAGTATAGCTGACAATAGCTGGCACTCAAAGCTGTCACGTCCCTGCCCTTTGGATGTTGTTGTTGTTGTTGTTGTTGGTCTTTTATTCACCAAATGTGAAACGAAGTTAATTGAACATTCAAAAACGCATCACAAATACCATTGACTGGCACTAATGGTTGATACGGGTTGCTGCCAGCGTCCTATGGATCAACCAAGTACCTTCTTAAGATATAAGCATCTTAATAATTATTTATAATTATTATGTTAATTATTATATATTATTATATATCATTATTATACAATATCTCTTCTATTCTGTCTATCCTACATTCTATCCTATCCTACACTCTATCCTATCCTATCCTATCCTATCCTACACTCTATCCTATCCTATCCTATCCTATCTATCCTACATTCTATCCTATCCTATCCTGTCTATCCTACATTCTATCATATCCTGTTCTGTTCTGTTCTATTCTGTTCTATTCTGTCTATCCCACATTCTATTCTACCTATCCTATCCTATCCTGTCTATCCTACATTCTACCATATCCTGTTCTGTTCTGTTCTATTCTGTTCTGTCTATCCCACATTCTATTCTATCCTATCCTGTCTATCCTACATTCTATCCTATCCTACACTCTATCCTATCCTATCCTATCCTATCCTATCCTATCTATCCTACATTCTACCATATCCTGTTCTGTTCTGTTCTATTCTGCTCTATTCTGTCTATCCTACATTCTATCCTATCCTATCCTGTCTATCCTACATTCTATTCTATTCTGTTCTGTTCTGTCTATCCCACATTCTATTCTATCCTATCCATCCTATCCTGTTCTGTTCTGTCCTGTCCTATAGGGAACAAACAGACTAGTTGGTGTTTATAATTCAAAGACTCTGGGGAAAGAAAGAGAGAGGAAGGGAGGGGGGAGGGAGAGAAAGCAAGCAAGAAACATAGAAAGAAAGAAAGACAGACAGACAGACAGACAGACAGACAGACAGACAGACAGACAGAAAGAAAGAAAGAAAGAAAGAAAGAAAGAAAGATTAAGAAAAAGAAAGAACACCCTTTTCTCCCATCCTAGAGTGTAACACTAATATAGAGGGGGAGGAGAAGCAGCCCTTCCCCAATATTGGAAGCCAAGGGAATGAAAGCAAAACAGAATGGAAACAGAATTTTGAACCGGAGAAGCTGGTTCTGGGGCAAAGGGTAGCCAAGCAGCCATAGTACCCCATCATCCACCCCTCCAAATCTCTCTCTCTCTGTGTGTGTGTGTGTGTGTGTGTGTGTGTGTGTGTGTGTGTGCGCGCGCGCGCCCCCCCCCCCCTTCGTTTCAACATAGGGCCCATCTTCTTCTCCTTTTTGTTGTTTTACAAGTTTGAGTTCCTGTGTTAATTCTGACACCGTCCAACACGTGCCTGGAGGAATTTCGGCACCTTCTCCCCACTCGCTTCCTCATTAGCCCCCCCTCGGCAGGATGGATGTTGATTAAAGGCTGGCGGGGTGAGGGGTGGAGGCGGGGTGGGAGAAACACCAGGGCTCTGGGCAGCCACGTTCCTCTTGGCTGGCAATAAAAGTGGCCCCGGGGAACGCACGTGGCAATCCGAGGGGTAACGAACAGGGTCAGAAGTAGACTCGCGAGGTCTTCCCTTTTATGGAGGGGGTTTGCAAAGCTATCTTAACTTGGGGCTGGCTCTCCATGTCTGCTTTTTTTTTTCTGACTTGTGCTGATGTGGAAAGATTAACAAGAGTTGGAAGGGACCTTGTAGGTCATCTAGTCCAACCCGCCACCCCCTGAGATAAAGTAGATGACTATCTACTAAGAAGGTATTACTATTATTCTTCTCTTCCTTCCTAGTTCCTATTTCTTCCCCATGTATGGCTATAACCATGTTGCTTGTACATTTACAATTTATATTGTTTTTATTTGCTCTCTAGGAAGATTTGGTTGCTTGTTAGTTACCTATGACTATCACTGTGTTACATCTTACGATTCTTGATGAATGTATTCTATTTTATTTTTCTTTTATGCGCACTGAGAGCATGTGCACCAAAGACAAATTCCTTGTGTTCCAATCATACTTGGCCAATAAAGAATTCTATTCTATTCTATTCTATTCTATTCTATTCTACTCTACTCTATTCTAGTAATTTTCTATATTCTGTTCTATTCAATTCCATTCTATTCTGTCTATCCTACTTTGTATTATATTTTATTCTATTCTGTCTATCCTATTTTCTTTTCTATTCTTCTATTCTATTGCCTATCCTATTTTCTATTCTATTCTATCTATCCTATTTTCTTTTCTTTTCTATTCTGTCTATCCTATTTTCTTTTCTATTCTTCTATTCTATTCTTTCTATCCTATCCTATCCTATTCTCTTATGTCTATTCTATATTCTATATTCTATATTCTATATTCTATATTCTATATTCTATATTCTATATTCTATATTCTATATTCTATATTCTATATTCTATATTCTATATTCTATATTCTATATTCTATATTCTATATTCTATATTCTATATTCTATTCCATTCCTATTTTATTCTAACTCCTCCATCCCTCCCTCCCTCCTTCCTTCCCTCCTTCCTTCCTTCCTTCCTTCTCCTTGGTACTAGCACTGATGATGTTGCCTACTTGGGTTATGAAACGTCTGCAAGAAAACAACTAAGCCCAAAAAACACCCAGGACCCCCCCTCGTTTCAACCTGGAGCTGCAACCATTCCCCCTTATTGGAGAAGCCTAACTGCAATTTGGGCAAGGTTGATTCCAGCCCGACCTCCGTTCACCCCATCATGACTGTCACTCAAACGTCACAGATCAAGGGCATCCTGCAGGTTTGTTTAAACCGTGCCCCACAGGGGGGGTCCGGACTAATGAGAAAAAAAATATCTGTGCATTCCTCAACTTTCCCATCCATTCAAGGAGGAAGAGCAGAGAAAGGGAAATGGGAAAAACTCACGAGAGCAAAGCATGCTTCCCTTGAACTGGGTTGAACTGGATCTCAGAAGGATTTCTCCAAAGCTTTGCTGGTCCATTTCCTTTGTTTTCCTATGCCTGTTTAGCTAAACTCTGCCCAGATAACAATTTCGTAAAGTCGTATTTAAATTAAAATTAGAAAAGACCCAGTAAGGATAAAAAAAAAACCAATCAAAAAAACCCAGAAAAATTAAACAGAGGAGTCCGAAGAAAATGTCCATCTGGGTTCAGTTCCAAGTGTGTGGGGGGGAAAGATACTGGATTCATGGAAATTGCTTGGAAAGGTTTATTGATGGTGGACAGGATCACATGCAGAGGTGGGTTCCTACCTGTTCGCACCTATTTGGAAGAACCGGTTCGTCAAATCTACCGGACCGGTTAGAAGAGGTTCCACCAGTGGACCCGGAAAGCAGGCCACACCTACAGAAGAGGTTCCAAAAATGTTTGAAACCCACCACCGACACACACACACACACACACACACACACACACACAGAGAGAGAGAGAGAGAGAGAAAGAGAAAGGGAAAAGAAGGAAGAAAGAAAGAAAGAAAAAAGGAAAGAAAAAGTGTGAGAGAGAGATGAAAGAAAAAAAGGAAAAACAACAACAACTTGCTGAGAATTCCTGGGTTTTTTTCTACTCTCTGTTCGGCCCCACCTCTCTGTTTCCTGTTCCTGTGTAAGAAATGTATTCTGATTGGTTGCCAGACTCCCAGGGGGCCATGCAGGGGCAACTCTCTAGGCTGTGCTTTGAGTCCAAGTTGGGTTGAGCATTGCTTCTTCCCAGGTGCCCTGTGGTGGGATGGGTAAAGGGCTAATCCTATCCTGCCTTAATCCCATCACCCTGGAGCTGAAGGGGGAGATCTTTGTTATGTAGAATAGACTGGCTCAGGCCTTTTAATGGCCCATTTGGCAAAGGTGGGGGCTATTAAGAGTGAGTCCGCTTCCTGCCTAAAAACATGTTTCCCCATTTCTTATCCAGGGAATTATAATATTCCACCTTTTTCAATGTTTCCCAGGATATTTCCTCCTTCTAGGAGAGCCGTAGGTGCTAACTTCCTACAGAAGTATAGATATTTTTTAAAAACTAAACAAAAGTCTGGAGGATATAATTATACTTGTATCTAATTTATTTATTTTACACATTTCTGAACTCCCATCTCCTTCATTTATGGTCAGAGACAAAAAATACCCCACAGATTTAGGGAAACCTTTGCCAAATGAGTAGAATTGAGGACAACAGGTTCAGTTCTCTGAAGCACCTGAAGCGCAGGACAAGAAACAATGGATGGAAACTAATCGAGGAGAGAAGCAACCTAGAACTAAGGAGAAACTTCCTGCCGGGGAGAACAATTAACCAGTGGAACAGCTTGCCTCCAGAAGTTGTAAATGCTCGAACACTGGAAGTTTTTAAGAGATTGGACATCCATTTGTCTGAAGTGGTGTAGGGTTTCCTGCCTAGACAGGGGGTTGGACTAGAAGACCTCCAAGGTTCCTTCCAACTCTATTCTTATTATTCTTGATCTTTCTTCCCTTCTGAAGTTTTCAGTTTGCAAGCGGGGGGAAAAAATGGATCCCCAGTTCGCCTCTGTGGAACCAAATTTGAAAAGATTTCCCCAGGAATGGAGAGAACCAAAAACCCCCAGTGCTGCCATATGCAGGAAGGGTGGACCAAGGATGGAAATTATTATGGTTTGTCCTTGATCAATTTCACAAACTTGCAAGAACAATTCCTTTAAATTTCTCTCCCCCTGTCCTTTTTTTTTCTCCTTTCCTGCTTAGAAAAACCCACTTCTTTCCCCTGATGCCTGAAGGGGTTTTTTTCCCCCCTTCCTTCCTTCTTTCATCCCCTTCTTTCTCTCCCTGAGATTTTAATTACGTCCTTCTATTTCCATGCACAGAGCTGTCATTTTCTGGCAAGCTTGATGTAATTATATTGAGCAGAGTCTCTTCCTGCTTTCCCAAGACTTCAAGGGCTGGTTTTCTTTTTTTTTTTTTTTCTGGCTGTGGGTCTCTTCCCCCCCCCCCCCGCCTTTCGCCTCCCCACCACTCCAAATGCGTCTTTCTTCCAGGTATGTGCTAAGATAACAGATGGTCAAGGAGGCCATTCACTCTCTCTAATGAGCTGGCTCCTTAGTGAGTAACAAAAGGGAGATGTCTCGTTACAAAAGGAGAAGCAGTAGAAGAAAAGGGAGGTTCTTAATTAACTCTTCTTCTCACTGGCTGTGCCCCAGCCAAGAGGCAGATGTGCCTGGAAACCTTCACCAACATCAGAAGAATCAATTCCACGATCTTGGCCAGCCTGCAAAAATTTCCCTCTTCCACATGTTTTTAAAACCACGGAGGTGATAAGGGACCCATCTGTGGGCAAGGTTATCCCTTGCCCTCTCTTCACCTGTCTCCCGATCAAGGCAGGGCCCAGTTCTCTCGCTAGGAAACACAGATGTGGGGCTGCTTCGTTTCAAGCCAGGACTCAAGAGTTTATTGATTTATCGGGGACCGAAAACAGACCGTGCAAATCCAGCCCATCTGGTTGGCTCATGACTAAACGCGTTCCGCTAATGCAGAAAACGTGGGGATTCCATTAAGTGGGGTTCGGCGCACGCAGAGCAAGCCTTGGCAAGCAAGCCCCACAAAAGCTTTCCTTCAAGGACTTCCGGGGAAAGAAATGACGAAAGGAAGACGGCTCTCCTTACCACACAGCAGTGGTGAAGTTCTATTTGTTTTTACTACCGGTTCTGTGGGCGTGGCAGGGGAAGGATACTGCAAACTCTCCATTCCCTCCCCACTCCAGGGGAAGGATATTGCAAAATCCCTATTCTCTTCCCACTCCAGCAGAAGGATACTGCAAAATCCCTATTCTCTTCCCACTCCAGGGGAAGGATACTGCAAAATCCCCATTCCCTCCCCACTCCAGGGGAAGGATACTGCAAAATCCCCATTCCCTTCGCACTCCAGGGGAAGGATACTGCAAAATCCCCATTCCCTCCCCACTCCAGGAGAAGGATACTGCAAAATCCCCATTCCCTCCCCACTCCAGGGGAAGGATACTGCGAAATTCCCATTTCCTCCCCACTCCAGGTGGAAGGATACTGCAAAATCCCCATTCCCTTCGCACTCCAGGGGAAGGATACTGCAAAATCCCCATTCCCTCCCCACTCCAGAGGGAAGGATACTGCAAAATCCCCATTCCCTTCGCACTCCAGGAAAAGGATACTGCAAAATCCCCATTCCCTCTGTATCTTCTTTTTCTTTTATCTTTAATGTCAGTGTATCCAGACTAAGATTTTTAACATTACATCTTCGTCTCTCGGTATTTCCCCATTTTTTCCAGTACTGTGCGAATACAATCCTTGCCGCTGTCAAAACATGTAATATTAAATACAAATTTCCCCTTTTCATACTTTTCTGGTATGAAACCACCAACCTGGCATCTTATGTACGAAAAGGATCTTAGTTGGGTAACCTCCAGGTGAGTCATATTACTACCTGTGTTCCTGTGAGAATAAGACCTGGTCTCATATTAACTTTTGCTTCAAAAGATGCATTAGGGGCTTATTTTCTAGTTAGGTCTTATTTTCGGGGAAAATAAGTACTCAATGAGTACTTTCTTTCTCTCTCTGTCTCTCTGTGCCTCTGTCTGTCTGTCTATCTCTCTTTCTCTCATTCTCTCTCTCTGTCTCTCTCTCTCAACTTAGCAGGAAATTTGAGCCAGGGGAAGGAGTGTTGTGGCCCACCAGCATCCAGTAGAGCTGGTGGCAGACTCAGACAGTGAGGAGGTTGGGGAGGAAGATGGGCCAGTCCTGGAGTCTGGGGAAGGCTCTGATGAGGGCTCTGCGTCGGAGGCAGAGATGGGGCCAGAGCCATAGGCCAGTTATCAGCTGCCTTTGGAGTCAGAGATCAGTGGACAGAAGAACAGCTGGAGCCTGTTCCCGGTGTGCGCATGCACAGAGCTGCCAGGAGAAGGGAACAGCTAAGGAACAAGGGTCGACTCGGGAGTAAAGGCACAGGTGGATGGTGAATGGCCCTTCCCAGAGGAAATAGGAGCGAAAGGGAAGGGGGGTTTGTAGGAGACAATTAGTTCACTACATTGGTTCGTGACTCTCCAAGACTCCTTGCCAAGTATTTTCTCGTACAGCCGTTGCGTTTGGAAGATATCGGCCTGGCAGCTCTCCAAGCCTGATAAGGTCTGTGGTTGTCAATTCACCCTTGAAAGACTGTTTGGCGGGACTTGGCTGGATGCGAATGAGAGGAATTCACCTTAGCTTCATAGAAACGGGGTTTTGTCGGGACAAGGAGTCTGCTTCATGGTTTGGGGGAGCCATACATGAACTCAGGTGGTAACTTCTCAAGTTGCTTCCTATTCTGAGGCTGCCTTCACATGTGAGTTGAAATGTATTATTATTTCTCATGGTTTATTAAGGACAAATGCATTATCCAATAGTGGTGTTACTTTGATGCTTCCATACTCAACTGAAGATACGTAAGTAATATGAGCATGGATGGAACATATTTTATCCTAATATAGAAAATTGGAGGTTGTGTGAACCTAATTGTGTGTTTTGCTGGCCGAATGCAAATAACTGGTTAGAAACAACTTGAAAATGCTTTCCACAATCTTTTTCTTCATATATGTGTGTGCGCGTGTGTGTGTGTGCGTATGTGTGCGTGTGTGTGTATGTGTGCGTGTGCGTGTCTGTGTATAAAAATGGTAGGGTGTAAACCAATTTCGTTGTATTTAAGTACAATTACAATAAAGATTATACTATGTGTGTTCCAGCATAACTCTGGAATGCCTCAAGCAATTTAAATATCTCAACCCTAAATAATTATCTATCTATCTATCTATCTATCTATCTATCTATCTATCTATCTATCTATCTATCTATCCATCTATCCATCTATCCATCTATCCATCTATCCATCTATCCATCTATCCATCTATCCATCTATCCATCTATCCATCTATCCATCTATCCATCTATCCATCTATCCATCTATCCATCTATCCATCTATCCATCTATCCATCTATCCATCTATCCATCTATCCATCTATCCATCTATCCATCTATCCATCTATCTATCTATCTATCTATCTATCTATCTATCTATCTATCTATCTATCTATCTATCTAAATGTGTGACTGTGTGTGTGTGTTCCATAACTCTGGAACGCCTCAGACAATTTCAACCAAACTTGCTACACAGATGACTTTCTCTCTAGAAACAAATACTGTGGGGGTAAGACCCCCTTAATATCCCTCGAGTATGTATGTGTGTGTGTGTGTGTGTGTGTGTGTGTGTGTAGCATTCCAGCATAACTCTGGAATGCCTGGGCCGCTGAAATGAAAAGGAATGAATTACATCTGTAGTGTCAAGTCACAGTACTTTTGACAGTGACAGTGTGCATTTTGGATTCAAGTTCTGTTTAGGTACATCCTGCTGTGCCTTAAAATGGCTTCTACCATACAGCAGAGTGGAGTTTGCATGGTAACAGTTTCTCAGTACTCCATAAAGAGGGCTCCCTCTAGTAAGGGGGATTGGTAAGGATAAATAAATACTTAGGCAACGCCGGGTGATCCATTAATTTTAAATAAAAGAAGGAAGAATAATAGTATTTAAACATTAGTCAATTATCCGCTTTACAGAGCTGCTAACATGATATTCAGATACACTGTTCCTGAACATGGAGGCGAAATGAGACAATACAGCTAGCAGCTGAAAATTTGTCTGCCTCTGGGAAGATCGGCTCGGGGAAAACTACTTGAAGCTAACTTTCCCCAACGTCCTCTTGCCACAATTCACTTCTTCCCCTTAATTAGATTATATATATATTTTTCCCCACTTAAACCGGGAGCCCCATCAAAGCCCTGTAATAAATAAAATAGGCACCATCTTGCAAAGGCATCCCAATTTGAAAGGGGCTGCCCCAAATCCATTATGAGGGGGGGGGGAAGAGACAGGAGGACCTGGGGTGGGGGTGGGGGGGCAGGCAGGGGACCTTATAAATATCGAGCCCCTTGTTCGAAGTTTGACACATGAGCAGTAATTAGAAAACGCTACCGACCTCTTCTCTAAATGAAGTTTCTTTGATTTTCGGTCCATGGTGGGGAATGTAATTAGTTGTGTTGAGGTGGAGGGGGGGGGTCCTTTTTGCAGAGATAATGGTCCAAATACCTTCCCTCCAAGACCTGCCCGGCCTATTTCAGCCTTCTGATGAGACCCAGGGCTGTGGCGTCCATCCTTTCCCTCCCCTTTTCTCCATACCCTGAGAACCTCTTCAGACAACCGCAAATTTTCTGCACTTCTCCCCCCACCCCCACCCCCAATACCCCTTTTTAATTAACAGGCCTGGAGGCTGGGGGCTTGGTCCCTCAGCAGGCTGCCCGGCTCCTGTTTCTTGCGAGGGGGTGTGGGGGAGAAGGGGCTGGGGGTGGGAGGTGAAGTCGGGATGCTGAAGCAGCAAGTTTTTCACACAATGACTTGCTTCCAGATGTTGGCCCCGGCGAAATCTCCCAGCCTTAGGTTGGCCTGTAATTGCTCCCTTTAGAAAGTGGTCCTGGAAGAAAGCATTTCTCCCAAAAGCATCCGTTCCTCGTATTTTAATCCAGCCCAGCAAGTTTATTTGGACCTAAAAGGTAAAAGGTTCCCCTCGCGCATACATGCTAGTCGTTCCCGACTCTAGGGGGCGGTGCTCATCTCCGTTTCAAAGCCGAAAGAGTCAGCGCTGTCCGAAGACGTCTCTGTGGTCATGTGGTTGGCCTGACTCAACTCCCGAAGGCGCACGGAACGCTGTTCCCTTCCCACCAAAGGTGGTTCCTGTTTTTCTACTTGCATATTTTAACCTGCTTTCGAACTGCCAGGTTGGCAGAAGCTGGGACAAGTCACGGGAGCTCACTCCGTTAGGCGGCGCTGGGGATTTGAACCGCCGAACTGCCGGCCTTTCTGATCGACAGGCTCACCGAGGTCCCTGTGGACTCAGCCTACCTGAAGACAATCAGTAGGAAAAATAAAACAATATCTGAATCCGTATCCTTAAGGAAACAACTCAAATCTTAGCACTGTTTTAACGTCATTGCCCAGAGGATCCTGGGTTGCCCCTCGCCCCTCTTTGGAAGAGCTTCGTAGCTCCCGCTGCCTTAAGAAAGTTCAAAACATCCTTAAAAACCCATCTCATCCTGGGCACCCTTTTTTTTTTTTTTGAACTATTACCATTTGGCAGCCGGTACAGGATAATAAAAAACAAGGACAAATAGACTGAAAAACAGCTTCTATCCCAGGGCAGTAACCATATTGAATTTTATGCTATCTGTGCAGTGAGGGTGAAACCTTTGGGCACATGTGCCCTCGCCAGGGCCGTGTTCCAGAAAAGCCGAACCTCCGGGTTCTAGCACTCATACGTGCCAGCTGGCCGGCATGCATGCGCAGGCCAGTTTTTGGCACTGCCACATGCGAGAAGGGATTGCGCTCCAGAAAAGCTGAACTTCTGAGTTCCGGTGCGCATATGCATGCACATACTAGTTTTGGGCACTGCCACGCGCAAAGGACAGCTGATCGCCATGCGCGCATGCACGCCAGAAGACAAAGAGGCAAGGCAGCGCATGCCGGGGTGCATGGTTTCACTTTGGGCACGCGGCCCATCGGCTATAGTGCAATATCGGGCTTTCAGTTCACAATTACATAGAAAGCAAAGGATGCGTGTTTGTGTTTTTAATATTTATAGCAATAATGTACACTGAAGGCGGCATTTCACTTCGTTGTTGTACCATGCGCAGTGACAATGAAGCAAACTAAACTAAACTAGGAAGGGATACCTGGGTACAGTGCACCACGGAGGAGCATTGGGCTGGTTTTCTGCAATCATAATTTGAGCGCTGCAACATTTGAGGCTATATTCACGCGTCTTGAGATGGAAATGATTATTTCCCCCCAGTTTGAAGATGCCCAAATCAGAACGGGGACGATGAGCCTCCCAAAGCTGAGTGTCTTCCCTTAAAGTCTTGTCTCTCTTCCCTTAAAACTGCTGTATCCGCCTTTCTGCGATTTCTGATATTCTTTAGAGCTGCGTCTTAACCGGTTTTTTTTTTTAATTCAGTGAATATTCCTTAGATGCCAAAACTTATGGGAATGAATAGCGGGTCCTGTGTCCTTCTCCAAAGGCTCAGCCCTGTAAGTTTAAATAAACAAGGTCTCAATTGACACGAAACAGTTCAGACCAAACTGTTTCGGCTTTCATCTTTATGGTCTGTTCAGCCCTTTGATTTCTCCGGATGCAAGTCACTCACTTCCAGAGGACAGGATGGGGTGGGGTGTGTGGTGGGCGTGGGGGGGTTTCAGAATGGACAAGTTGAAGTCAGAGGCTTGCAAAGGAAAAGAGTGCCAGGAAATATTTAAAAAAATTGGTCTGCATTCTTTGTACAATTCAGCTGTGCGTGTTTATTAATTCGGTAAACAATTACTTTATGGGAATTACACTGGCGTATTCAGGGTTCGGCTTTAGAGATCTGATGCTTCCATCGGAAATAGAGTGGAATAGAAGGGAAGGGAAAGGAATGGAAAGGAATAGAAAAGAATAGAATAGGAAAATAGAATAGAATATGGAATAGAATAGAACATTGAACGGAATATAATATTGAGTAGAATAGAAAAGAAAAGAATAGGAGAATAGAATAGAACAGAATAGAATAGAATATGGAATAGAATAGAATATTGAATGGAATATAATATTGAATAGAATAGAAAAGAATAGAATAGAATAGAATAGGAAAATAGAATAGAATAGAATATTGGATAGAATAGAAAAATAGAATAGAATAGAATAGGAATAGAAAAGTGAAAGTGAAAAAAAGTAAGGTTCCACTTTTATACAAGAAAAACCAAATGCACAGGGACAGTATAGGTGGTACCTGGCTCAATAGTAGTAACTGGGAGAGGGATCTTGGAGTCCTAGTGTGCAACCATTTAAATAGGAGCCAGCCGTGTGCAGCAGCTGCCAAAAAAGCCAACCCAGTTCTAGGCTGCATCAACAGAGGGATAGAATTAAGATCACGTGAAGGGTTAATGCTACTTTGTAAGGCCTTGGGAAGGCCACACTTGGAATATGGCATTCAGTTTTGGTTGCCACAATGTTGAAAAGATGTAGAGACTCTAGAAAGAGTGCAGAAAAGAGGAACAAAGTTGATTAGGGGACTGGAGGCTAAAATATATGAAGAACAGCTGCAGGAACTGGGTATGTCTAGTTTAATGAAAAGAAGGACTAGGGGTGACATGGTAACTGTGTTTTGATATCTGGGGGGCTGCCAGAAACAAGAGGGAGTGAAGCTATTCTCCAAAGCACCTGAGGGCAGAACAAGAAGCAATGGGTGAAAACTAATGAAGGAGAGAAGCAACTTAGTACTAAGGAGAAATTTCCTGACAGTGAGAACAATTAAATCAGTGGAACAACTTGCTGACAGAAATCGTGAATGCTCCTACACTGGACGTTTTTAAGAAGATATCCATTTGTGTGAAGTGGTGTAGAGTTTCCTGCCTAAGCAGGGGGTTGGACTAGAAGACTTCCAAGGTCCCTTCCAACTCTTGTTATTCTAAAATTATGTGCTTTACAGATAAATTAAGGTTGTCCTGCCCTCTAGCGGACGTATAGGAGAGCAGACCATGTCAAAGCTGGAGTTAATATTAAAAGCCTGGCTTTATACATCATGCTATGGTTTGAATTAAACCATGACCAAACTGTAACTGAAATGTTTATGGGTCACTCCAGCCTGTAAAGCAGGGGATGAAACACGCTAAGCCACCATGCTGTGATTTTAGCACATTAAATGAACACAACGCAAATTGTTTGCACGATGTTTATAATTATTTAATCTAAGTACCAGGCCTTGTCAGAGCAGGAAAAGAGAATCCAAGTTTCTTGCTGGTAAGGTAAATGACTGCAAGCAGAGTGGAAAAGAACAGGCAGAAATTAAACTTAAGTAATACACACTTTTGCCCACAAAATAGACAAGGCGATGGTTTTCCCAGTTGCAATGGATGACTGTGAAGGTTGGACCATAAGGAAGGCCAAAGAATGGGGGCCTTTGAACTCTGATGCTGGAGAAGAAGACTCCTGCATTGAGTCCCTTGGACTGCAAGGCCATCCAACTGGTCAGTCTTAGAGGAGATCCACCCTGACTGCTCTTTAGAAGGTCCTAAATCCTGAAGAGGAAACTCCAATACTTTGGCCACCTAATGAGAAGGAAGAAGGACTCTCTGGAGAAGAGCCTCATGCTGGGAACGATGGAGAGCAAAAGAAGAAGGAAGAAGGGAGGAAGGGAGAGGAGGAGGAGAAGAAATAGAAGAAAAAGAAATAGGAGAAGAAAGAAGGAGGAGGAGGAAGAAGAAGAAGTGGAAGAGGAGGAGGAGGAGACGAGGAGGAGGAGAAGAAAAAGAAGAGGGGGAGGAAGAAGAGAAGAGGAGGAGTAATGAATGTCTGATTGGATCTCTAGATCTCTGGCAGTACCACTCCATCCTCATTACCGTGAAACCCTGATTCAAATCACACAAAGG
Organism: Thamnophis sirtalis; assembly: GCF_051295495.1. NCBI lineage: Eukaryota > Metazoa > Chordata > Lepidosauria > Squamata > Natricidae > Thamnophis > Thamnophis sirtalis. Next base: position 42,437,423 of record NW_028261395.1, read on the forward strand.
GGTTCCAACCCACTTCTTTTTCTGCCCTTTCATTAATTGGACAAGCTAAAGTGGGCAGTTTAGGTCTTCCAAGAGAGCCCCACTCCCCCTCTCCCTCCCCCCCACTCTCAAACACACACTTGATGGAACTTGTAGAAAAATGAGAACATAATTGGACTCTCAGCTTTTGTGATTCACAGCTTCTTCCCTACCCATTCCTAGGCAGTCTTGGGGGTGGGTGGGTGGGGGTGGAATCCAGATGGGTTTCTTGAACCCATGGCAGCATCCGGTCTGATTTCTCTGGGCTGATTTCTGTTCCCCCGTATTCCAGTAGAAGATGCAGCGATGCAGCCTCTCCCAAATTTCACCATCCCATCTGGGGAACTCTTCCAGCACTTAGCTGGGTCTTTTATAGAATCTAACTGGCCTATTTGTTAACCATTGCTGAACTGGATAAAGGAGACACAAGGACAGCCCCCCCCAACCCGGAATGCCATCACTCTGCTTAACAACTAATCCCCACAGCACCGTCAAATAATAATTTACTAAGACTGTATTCCTATTCTTCTTCTCTTCCTTACTAGTACCTATCTCTTCCCACTTATACCATGCTGCTTGTATCTTTACAATTTATATGGTTTTTTATTTGCTTCCTAGTACGATTTGATAGCTTATTACGGTAGTCATCTTAAGTGTTGTATCCTATGATTCTTGATGAATGTATTCTATTTTATTTTTCCTTATGTCCACTGAGAGCTTATGCACCAAAGACAAATTCCTTGTGTGTCCAATCACACTTGGCCAATAAAGAATTCTATTCTATTCTATTCTATTCTATTCTATTCTATTCTATTCTATTAATTTCTATAACAATTCAATTCAATTTAATCCTATTCTATTCTATTAATTTTCTATAATTCTATTCTATTCTATTGTAATTCTGTTCATTATTCTATTGTATTCTGTTCTATTCTATTCTATTCTATTCATATTCTATATTCTATTTCTATTCTATTACTATTCTTTTCTAATCATTTTCTATATTCTATTCAATTCATTTTCTGTATTCTATTTCTATTCTATTCCTATTCTTTTCTATTCATTTTCTATATTCTATTCTATTCTATTCATTTTCTGTATTCTATTTCTATTCTATTCCTATTCTTTTCTATTCATTTTCTATATTCTATTCTATTCCTATTCCTATTCCTATTCTATTTTTTTCATTTTCTATATCCTATACTATTTCTATTTCTATTCCATTAGCATTACTTTGGTGTCCTTGTGACTGATTCGTGTGTGCAAACTCAACCCATTTAATTCAGCATGTGATTTAA
>NW_028261395.1:42441238-42560570 GCF_051295495.1 Thamnophis sirtalis
TTAAAAAATAACAACAAGTTGTGTCATTCTCTTAATGCCAAGGGACCGGGTCTAAAAGGTAGTCCTTGACTTACGACAAAAAATGGAGTCTAACGTTTCTGTGGCTAAGTGAAATAACCGTCACTTGCGACCTTCCCAAAGGGACACAGTGTCTAAGATGTTGAGGTCGTCGAATCCCTAAGTGCCATGTAACGGAGGGAGCTCCCGTGACTTGTCCCAGCTTCTGCCAACCTGGCAGTTTGAAAGCACGTTAAAAAAATGCAAGCAGAAAAAATAGGAACCACCTTGGTGGGAAGGTAACTGCAGTTCGGCGGTTTGAATCCCTAGCATCGTGTAATGGAGGGAGCTCCCGTGACTTGTCCCAGCTTCTGCCAACCTGGCAGTTCGAAAGCACGTTAAAAAAATGCAAGTAGGAAAATAGGCACCACCTTTGGTGGGAAGGGAACCGCGTTCCGTGCGCCTTCGGGAGTTGAGTCATGCCGGCCACATGACCACGGAGACGTCTTCGGGCAGCGCTGGCTCTTCGGCTTTGCAATGGAGATGAGCACCGCCCCCTAGAGTCGGGAACGACTAGCACAGATGTGCGAGTTTAGCAGCAATTAAACAGACCTGCCTCAAACCTCTAGGTTAATTGGATCCCCCCGGTTTAATACATTATTGTCCAAGTCCTCGCTGTGCATTGAACCGTAAGGAAATCAAACTGGGAGGTTTGGTGGGGAGGTCACAGCGCTCTGCAGCATCTCCTTCCTTTACGGAATGGTATTAGTACCTTCCTTGATCTTGATTATATCCCTCTGTTAATGCAATTCAGGATTGCATTGGCTTTTTTTGGCTGCCGCTGCACACGGCTGGCTCATGTTTAGCTGGTTGTCCACTAAGACTCCACGATCTCTTTCACAGTCACTGCTATGAAGCCTGGTTTCACCCACTTTATATGGGTACTTTTGATTTTGCTTACCTAAGAGTAGGACTTGACTTTTCTCTACGTTGAGTTTCATTCTGTTAGACAGGGCCCAGGATTCAAGTATGTCCAGATCCATCTGGATCTTCTTGAGCCTATCTTCTAAGGTCTCTGAAGATTTCCATCTCCCTTAAGATTTCTATTTCTCTTTTAGGGGGAGATATAATATTCTGCCTTTTAAACATTTCTCAAAATGTTTCATTCTTCTAGGAGGGGTGGGTGCTAACTTTCTTCACGCCCGAAACACCTTCGATCTGGCGTAAGATTGCTTTTTCGGAATCTCCTCTTCCGCTGGCTTGATGCAAGCTTTGTGTTTGCAAGCAGTACAGACATCGTCCTGATGGAAGAAATGTCCTTCTGGGTTCGGCTCCAAGTGGGGAAAAAGACACTGGAGACATGGAGGCTGCTTGGAAAGATGGTTTTAATGGTGGACATTAAACCATCTTTCCAATGGCTTGAGCTCCTGAACAGAAAAGGTGATCACATGCTTCAATGCTGGGTGGAGAAGAAGAGAAGAAAAAAGGGCTGAGATGCTGAAAGTCCCTGGTTTTAGGCCCTCTCTGGCCTTTGATCTTGAGCTTGTATTCTGATTGGTTGTCAGGCTCCCATGGGGCCATGCAGGGGCAACTCTCTAGGCTGCGTTTTGAATCCAGGTTTGGTTGAGTTCTCAGATGCCATGTGGCGAGTTGGGTAAAGAGCCAATATTATTATGCCTTAATCCCATCCCCCCTGGAGCTGAAGTGGAGAACTCTTTGTTATGTAAAGGGACTAGCATGGCCTTCTTAATGGCCCATTGACACAGTGGGGATGGGCAGGAAGCTACAGGCAGCTCTTCTGTCTTTTAAAACACGTTTCTTTCTTTTCACATCCAGAGAAATATTCTGCCTTTTCACTATTTCCTAGGATATTTCATATTTTCTGGGAGAGGGCTGGGTGAAACTTCCTACAGTCCTCCTCCTCCTCTCCCTTTAGGAGGAAGTGCTAAAAAACATTGGAAAAGTTTGGCCCTCTTTCCTCCAGCCAGCCGAATCGCCTCAAGCCATCCATTCTGGGGCCTGTCAACCGCACCTTTGGCCTTGGGAAACGCGCATAGCAGGCATCTGGAAGCCATAAGCATAACAGCAGCTTGGAAAAACTGTAACATGCCAAAAAAATAAAAAAAATAAAAAAAAAGTCTCAGCGGGACAAGGCGGGAATGCAGTGCCCACGTCTGTTTCCCTGGAAACCGAAATGTAGGGGACATAATGAAAGCCGAGGGCCTGTTGGTGGGGTTCTATTTTATTTTATTTCATTTAAAACCTGCCTTTCCAGACCCTGTACCTTTTCACTGCTCCGAGGAGCCAGGAAGATGGGAGGGAGGGAAAAAGCTCTCTTTCTTTTTTACAGCCAAAACTATTGTGCATTTAGGATAGGGCAGCCCGGGTGGGAGGCGGGGAAACAACCCGAATTTTCTTCACACAGCTGCTGGAGTGACTTATGGGGCTACCCAGGGAGAAGCAAAGAGATGGAAGAGCAATTCCCAGAGAGGTCGTGCCGTCCTTCCCCCCTCCTTGTTTTTTGAAGACAATGAGATCTTAAGATTCCTAGGTCTGGCTAGGACCTGGTATATCCTTCAGTCTGGAGCTGAAAAAAGGCAAAAAAGGACTTCCGAGTACCATATTTTTTGGAGTATAAGACGCACCGGAGTATAAGACACACCAAGATTTTCTTTTAAAACAAACATTTCCTCATTCCTCAATCAGTAAAACATCGAAATACAATTTTTTGTATATCAAGATAGTTCTAGTTTCTAGCCTAATGTATGCCCCTCCCTCCCTCCCCCCCCCAACCCCCTCCTCCTTCCCCCCCCCGAGAGAGAGGGAGAGAGGGAGGAAGAAAGAAGGGAGAAAGAATGAGAAAAAAAAGGGAGAAAGAAAGAGAGAGAGGAAAGAAAGGAAGGAAGGAGAAAGAAAGAAAGACAGAAGGGAGAAAGAATTAAAAAGAAAAAGGAGAAAGAAAGAGAAAGACAGAAAGAGAGAGAAGGAAGGAAGAAGAAGGAAAGAAAGGGAGAAAGAATGAGAAAGAAAAAAGGGAGAAAGAAAGAGAGAGAAGGAAGGAAGGAAGGAAGGAAGGAAGGAGAAAGAAAGACAGAAGGGAGAAAGAATTAGAAAGAAAAGAGAAAGAAAGAGAAAGACAGAAAGAGAGAGAGAAGGAAGGAAGAAGAAAGAAAGAAAGGGAGAAAGAATGAGAAAGAAAAAAGGGAGAAAGAGAAAGAAAGAAAGAAAGAAAGAAAGAAAGGGAGGGAGGAGGGAAAAAGGAGAGGAAGGAAGGAAGGACTACAAACCTGGCACTAGACCCAGCTTCAGAGGATAATCTAGGGCCTGGAATGCACCTGGAGGTCATCTAGTCCAACCCTGTTCCAGCAGGACATTGTTAAAATGAGTTTCTGTCTTTTGATCCCCCAGTAATATGACTACATAGCCACGCCCACACAGTCACATGACCCCCCTCACCGAGCCACGCCCACAGAACCAGCAGTAAAAAAAATTTAGATTTCGCCACCGATCTGAACGCTCAATCTCTCTTCCCACACCTCGAAACCAGTGGTGGCTTTCAAAAATTGTTCGAACCTACTCTGTGGGTGTGGCCTCCTTTGTGGGAGTGGCTTGCTGCCCATGTGACCGGATATGAAGTTGCTGACGACACTTGTCAGAACCACCTTAAATTACCTCTCACACAGCACTGGCATGCGTAAGAATATGATGTAAACTTGTTTTTTTAAAAGGCATCTTTGGTTTGCATTAAAACAACTTCAACACACGCAATGTTCTGATTGCACCACAAACGCAGTAGTCATCCTTACCTTTCACAGAGGCCCTGAGTTTTATAAATAGGAGCATGATAGTGTAGAATAATCCTATCCAAGGACCAGTGGTGGGTTTCAAAAGAATTTGGAACCTCTTCTGTAGGTGTGGCCTGCTTTCCGGGTCCACTGGTGGAACCTCTTCTAACCGGTTCGGTAGATTTGACAAACTGGTTCTACCGAATAGGTGCGAACTGGTAGGAACCCACCTCTGCTCGAAACCCAACCGACGGATCTGTGGTTGTTGTCCACAGGGCCTCGTCTTTATCGGGACAAAAACCCGAAACTTGCAAAAAATTACACAGAAACACCCCCCCCCAAACCCCCGCAAAGAGCCTCTCTATCTCTTCTCCAACTCAAAGAAGGACTTTTGTGACCTGGATAACAAAGAGACATGTTGAGGGGGGTCATTGAACCACCTCATTGAATGTGAGTCAGGAGGGGTCGAGGTCTCCGCCTTCCGACAGACGTCCCTGTCGTGTCCGGGCTGAAAAGAAGAGAAAGGGACGAAGTTTGCAGTGGCTACCAGGGGTCAAGACCTGGCCAATTGGACCCCGTCTGTCCAATTTTGGGAGGACGAAATTGGGTTGTTCCCCCCCCCTTCATCCCTAATGGAAAGACGAAGCTCCTGGGTGATTATGGAATCCTTAAAGGTTAACGGTTCCCCTCGCACATATGTGCTAGTCGTCCCTGACTCCAGGGATGCGGTGGCTTTGTGGCTGAGACGCTGGGCTTGTCGATCAGAAAGGTCGGCAGTTCGGCGGTTTGAATCCATAGCTCCGCGTAACGGAGGGAGCTCCCGTGACTTGTCCCAGCTTCTGTCAACCTAGCAGTTCGAAAGCACGTAAAAATGCAAGGAGAAAAAATAGGGACCACCTTTAGTGGGAAGGAAACAGTGTTCCGTGTGCCTTTGGCGTTGAATCATGCCGGCCACATGACCATGGAGATGTCTCTGGACAGCGCTGGCTCTTCGGCTTTGAAACGGAGATCAGCACCGCTCCCCTCGAGCCGGGAACAACTAGCACGTATGTGCGAGGGAAACCTTTACTTTTAGGCTCAGTCCAAATAACCTTGCTGGGCTGGATTTAAATACTAGCACATAGGTGCGAGGGAAACCTTACCTCCTGACTCTAGGGGGCAGTGCTGAACTCCATTTCAAAGTTGGACCATAAGGAAGGCTGAGCGCCAAAGAATGGAGGCCTTTGAACTCTGGTGCTGGAGAAGAAGACTCCTGCATTGAGTCCCTTGGACTGCAAGGCCATCCAACCGGTCAGTCCTAGAGGAGATCAACCCTGACTGCTCTTTAGAAGGTCCTAAATCCTGAAGAGGAAACTCAAATCCTTTGGCCACCTAATGAGAAGGAAGAAGGACTCCTTGGAGAAGAGCCTCATGCTGGGAACGATGGAGGGCAAGAGAAGAATGGAAGGACAGTGAAGGAAGTGGCTGGATGGAGTCACTGAAGCAGCCAGCGTGAGCTTAAATGGACTCCAGAGGATGGTAGAGGACAGGAAGGCCTGGAGGGACATCGTCCATGGGGTTGCAATGGGTTGGACATGACTTCGCAACTAACAACAACAACTCCTTGGGCCAACAAGCCATGAAAAGGCTGGTTCTCAGTGTTCGCCTCTCCCACTGCATTTCCCCACTGCCAGCTGACTTCTGAAAGAGTCCCGTGGATGTAAGAGGAGGAGGGTGGGTGAAGGGCTATCCAAGGAGCCATTAAAACAGGAGGGAGTCCTAATAAAACTGATTTCCATCAGTTTTCCCTTCCTCCCTCCCTCCCTCCCTCTCTCTCTGTCTCTTTCTCTCTCTGTGTGTCTCTCTGTGTGTCTCTCTGTCTCTCTCTCTGTCTCTCTCTCTCCCTCTCCCTCCCTCCTGTCGGTCTCCCCACTTCTTCCCTAGCACACCCCCACCCCTCTACTCCAGAGGATTAAAAGCCCACCCCAGCCAAAGCTTGCCACAGAGTTGGAAACACTTGCTTTTTCTATTATTTCGACATCCCCCCACCCTGCAGAGACCTTCCCCCCGGCTGGCCTAAGACAAAAAGCGCTCTGTTCATCGTCCCAAACGCCTCTTCCCCCCCCCCCAGCCCACCCCAGCCCCAATTCAGAATTCTTCTGAATGAATGGTGCTCTCAATTAAAACATGTCCCATTGAGGCCACCTGAATGAGACCCTCGCGGGGAATTTGGTGGAATCTGAAGGGGCCGAGAAGATTTCACACAATATTTATCCCTTGCTCTTTGTAGGCGGTTTTTTTTCCCCTCCAGTGAACCGCAGCCGTTCACACATCCACTTCCCAAGGGGGCTTCCTTGTTAAGTCACCTGTTAAGTCCCCCCCCCGGACTGCTGGCAGTGCCCCCACTCTGCTGCCGTCCCCAATAGCTCCCACCGGAGCTCTTTCCACCGGTTGTAGGTGAGCCGCGGGTGATAAAAAGCCTCCGTCCCCCATTCTTTATTCACGCCGCACGCTGAGCTTAAGTGCCGAGGACTCTGGAATCAATGCTGCGGTCAGGAGGAAGTAGGGGGATGATGGCTTCTTTCACACCCATCCGCCTTGTCTTCTTCTCACTTTTAGGAGAGGAGTGGATTAACTATGATCTTGAATAGAGAGAGGAGGTATGGATACTTTGGCCACCTAATGAGAAGGAAGAAGGACTCCCTGGAGAAGAGCCTCATGCTGGGAACGATGGAGGGCAAAAGAAGAAGAAGGGGACGGCAGAGAAGGAGGTGGCTGGATGGAGTCACTGAAGCAGCCGGCGTGAGCTTCAAGGGACTCCAGAGGATGGTAGAGGACAGGAAGGCCTGGAGGGACGTTGTCCATGGGGTCGCGATGAGTCGGACACGACTTTGCGATTACCAACAATTTAGTGGATCAAGACTAGGCCTGGTTGAATATTTGACATTTGGTCAACTTTGTTACCCTTATATTAGTTTGTAAGGAAGACACCAACTAACAACAACTACTCTATCTATCTATCTATCTATCTATCTATCTATCTATCTATCTATCTATCTATCTATCTATCTATCTATTTATTTATTTATTTATCTATCCATCTATCCATCTATCCATCCATCCATCCATCCATCCATCCATCCATCCATCCATCCATCCATCCATCCATCCATCCATCCATCCATCCATCCTGCAAGTCTCTTGGACTGTAAGACGATCCAACCGGTCAGTCCTAGAGGAGATCAACCCTGACTGCTCTTTAGAAGGCCAGATCCTGAAGAGGAAACTCAAAGACTTTGGCCACCTAATGAGAAGGAAGAAGGACTCCCTGGAGAAGAGCCTCATGCTGGGAACGATGGAGGGCAAGAGAAGAAGAGGACGGCAGAGAATGAGGTGGCTGGATGGAGTCACTGAAGCAGTCGGCATGAGCTTAAATGGACTCCGGAAGATGGTAGAGGACAGGAAGGCCTGGAGGAACGTTGTCCATGGGGTCGCGATGAGTCGGACACGACTTTGCGATTACCAACAATTTAGTGGATCAAGACTAGGCCTGGTTGAATATTTGAGATTTGGTCAACTTTCTTACCCTTATACTAGTTTGTAAGGAAGACACCAACTAATCTGTCTATCTGTCTGTCTGTCTGCCTGTCTATGTATCATCTATCTATTTATCCATCCATCCATCCATCCATCCATCCATCCATCCATCCATCCATCCTGCAAGTCCCTTGGACTGCAAGGCCATCCAACCGGTCAGTCCTGGAGGAGATCAACCCTGGCTGCTCTTTAGAAGACCAGATCCTGAAGATGAAACTGAAATACTTTGGCCACCTAATGAGAAGGAAGAAGGACTCCCCGGAGAAGAGCCTCATGCTGGGAAAGATGGAGGGCAAAAGAAGAAGAAGGGGATGGCAGAGAAGGAGGTGGCTGGATGGAGTTACCGAAGCAGCCGGCATGAGCTTCAATGAACTCCAGAGGATGGTAGAAGACAGGAAGGCCTGGAGGGATGTTGTCCATGGGGTCACGATGGGTTGGACATGACTTTGTGATTACCAACAATTTAGTGGATCAGGACTAGGCCTGGTTGAATATGTGAGATTTGGTCAACTTTCGTACCCTTATATGGATCATCGCAAACTCTGCTCTGAGGAAGCCAGGCAAGGATTTATCTCAACAAGACAAGAGACAAAAGCACGTAGAAAGTTAAAATACTCCACTACTGGGCCTCCATACGGAACAATACTGGTTTGTAAGGAAGACACCTGGACTGACGGGAGGTGGCGGCAAGGATCACCATGGCAACGGGGTCTGGGAGCTGGGGGAACTCAAGAGGCCAGTGGGCCATTGAAGGCCCTTGATTGATGGTTAGCTTTAATGAAATCGGACCGAATATGATAGACAAGATTTCTTCCCCCGGCCAGACGAAAAGTATTTAATGCAGCTGACTTTTTGACAGCTCCTTCTCTCCGTTTCATTCATTAAGTTAATGTATCTCCAGTTGTTTGTGGACATTATTTAAATTCCTTTTCATCCCACCCCATCTCCCTTTTCTTGGGTGGGAGGGAGAGGAGAATGGCTGGAAATAGCCCACTTTCTACCGTATTTTTCAGAGTATAAGACGCTACAAAGTATAAGACGCAGTTAGCTTTTGGGGAGGAAAACAAGGGGAAAATATCTTCCTCTGCCTCCCAGCAATTTGCCTCCTTGCAACAAACAGCAAACAATATACACTGTTTATAGTGTTACATTTCAGGCTATACTTGTACAGATGCTGTTAAAATTGATGTGGCTTTCTGGAAGTATACGTTATTCTCTGCTATTTAAAAGAAGATACAATAACACTGGGCCTCTTCACATCAAGCATTTATTTTAAAAAGCTTCTTCATTTTGTTAAGCTGCCTAGAACAATAATGAAGCAGTCTTTAAAAAACAAGTCTAATCATTTGAACATTATATACAGGCTGTGGGAAGTTATCACCCAGCCCCCTCCCAGAAAAATGAAAGATCCTAGGAAATATTGAAAAGGCAGAATATTTCTCTGGATATGAAAAGAAAGAAACATGTTTTAAAAGACAGAATAGTTGCCTGTAGCTTCCTGCCCACCCCCACTGTTAATGGGCCATTGAGAAGCCTGCCCACCCCCACTGTTAATGGGCCATTGAGAAGGCCTTTTACATAATAAAGACTTCTCCATCTCAGCTGCAGTGGGAAGGAATGTTGGAACTTTACTCAACTGACCACATGGCATCTGAGAACTCATCCATACCTGGATTCAAAACACAGCCTAGAGAGTTGCCCCTGCATGGCCCCATGGGAGTCTGACAACCAAGCAGAATACATGTCTTACACAGGAACAGGAAACAGAGGTGGGACTGAACAGGTTATACAAAGCCTAGCAAGCCCCTCCCTCAGCCCTTCTCTTCTTCTCCACCAACATTGAAGCCTGTGATCACCTTTTCTGTTCAGGGCTCAAAGCCATGTGGCCCTGTCCAACAATAAACCATCTTTCCAAGCAGCCTCCATGTCTCCAGTGTCTTTTTCCCCACTTGGAGCTGAACCCAGAAGGACATTTCTTTCATCAAGGCGTTTATAGTTATTGACTTACCTCCTTGCAGCAAACAGCAAACAGCCTGATTAGCGCAAGAAAAAAAAATCTGCTTCTGCCAGCCAGCAAATAGCAAGTTTCACTTTCGGTTTAAGCCAGCCTCCTGATCATCAGCTGTTTCAGGCTGCCGGGATTGCTGTAGCCTATTGCAGCCTCCCGCAAGCCCCATTTTCCCCGTTTGCTGCAAGGAGGTAAATTGCTGGGAGGCAGAAACCAAGGGTGGGGGGCAGTGTGTGTGTGGGGCTACATTCAGTGTATAAGACACCCCCAAATTTTAACCCTCTTTGGGGGGGGATAGGTGCGTCTTACACTCAGAAAAATACGGTAGGCAGGGGTGAAAAATGCCAGCCAATGCAGTGTTTTCTACAGTGATGTTTCCCCTTGTTAATATATATATATATATATATATATATATATATATATATATATATATATATATATATATATATATATATATATATATATATATATATATATATATATATATATATATATATATATATATATATATATATATATATATTAAAGGCCCAAATAATCAGGCTGCAAGCGTGTGAATCTCCAGGACCCAATCCTTTCTTTACAGACATCTTATATTTGGAGGTTTTGCTTTGGGCTGAAGGCCATGAGCAATAGAAAAAGGGCGTAAAACTTTCTGCAGGTTGGTGAACTTTTGACTTGGGGGTCCAGTAGAGCAGGAGCCCCCAACCTCAGGGACTACTAAATTCATGATTTTAAATCCCGCGGGCCACTGATATGATTTGCCTAATGACCGGCTCGGTGGGGCGTGGCTAGGTGGTTGTGTGACTGAGTGAGCATGGCCAACTTGAGGTCACTCACGTCCAGGGGTGCCTCGCCTCCCAGCGACTCCTCGCCTGCCCTCACACCCCCCCCCCCAGGCTCCTTAGGGCTCCAATAGGAAGCAGTTGCTGGAGCTAAGCAGCCACCAGGAGAAAGAGTTGGCAAAACAGCTCAGTTCAAATTGAGTCTGATGGAGAAGGAGGCTCAGCAGAAGCACCTCACTGAGGACTAGGAACATGGGCTTTCCAAGCAGAGGGAAGACCTGCGGGAGTGCAAGGAGGCTCAGCGGGCTGAGATGCTCAGCCAGTTCCAGGCCATGATGCAGCCCCACTGGAACGAGGCCCTCCGGCTCTTCGCCACCAGTGGCTCTTCCCTCCAGCCTTCGCCCAAAGCCCCCCACTAGGAGGCTGAAGGAGACCCCAAGTTGGAATTTCTGCCCCCCTCCGACCCCCACAAAAAGACCCCGAAGGGGGAGACCCTCTGCAGCCACACAAGCGTTCATTGCACGTATCCATCCCAGGGGCCGTAGTTTGAGGACCCCCTGATTTAGTGCAATATAAAAAATGCAAATAATTTTTCTTCGGACCACCCAAATTTTCTCGCCGACCCCCAGTTGGTGATGGCTGGAGTAGATGACTTTTCTTCTACTTTCTCACTCCGCCTTGTGATTTTTCTCATTATCCGCTATTGCCCTCCTCTGGCAGAAGGTGGGCAGAGCAAATCCTAACTTTCCATGAGTGATTCTGGCTACGTTTGGGGTGGTGGTGGTGTGTTCCAAACGCTCCCCCCCCTTCTTTGCACTTTCTTTCCTTCTAATCCTTCCTGGCAGGGGGGGATTCTGGGAGTCGAAGTCCACCCGTCTTAAAGCTGTCAAGTTTAGGAAACTTTAGGATGTTAGAGGGAGATTTCCAGGTTTAGACAAAGGGGAAGAGGAACGTATCTGAGATATCTACAGATTAACTGAGTTGGAAGGGACCCTGTAGGTCATCTAGTCCAACCCCCAACCCACCCCAAGGAGGAGATCCTACACCATTTCTGACAGATCCGGTCTGTTCTTGAAAGCTTCCAGTGATGAAGTTCCCACAACGTTTGAAGGCAAGCTATGTTTAAGAAGAGATTGGACAACCGTTTGTCCAGAATGCTATAGGCCAGGGTCTCCTTCCTGAGCAACGGGTTGGGCTAGATGACCTCTAAGGTCCCTTCAGGTTCTATTGCTTTGTATTCTGTATATGTAGATGGGTTTTTTTTCTGAAAAAAGTTTGTTTATTTATTTTTCATACATACATTCGCTAATATACATTCTCATAGCTATTATTAATTTTGTGCATTATCTTTTTAAATTTATAACCATTCCTTCCTTCCTCTAGAGATTTAAAAATCTAATCGGGATTGCTTTACCTGCCATCCCATACATCCATCTTGTTCTCCACAACCCTAATTTTCCTCTCCTTTTCTCCTTCCCTCTCTTCTTCTCTGCTTTCTTCTTTCCTCCTCTCCTTGCCCTTTTCTTCTTCCCCTTCATCTCCCACCCTCCTCCCCTCTTCTTCCCCTTCCTGCTCTCTGTCCCAGCCTTACTTCCCCTCTGTGTCTTCCTCTCCTTTTCCCTTTCTTCTTTCCCTCTCCTTTCCTCTCTTCTCCTATCCTCTTCCTGCCTTTCCTTCCTCTCTCCCTTCCCTCTTTCCGTTGTTGTGATTACATATTTTCCTCTTCAATCTGATGTATTTTTGAGGTGGCGTTTGAGAAAGCTGGTTCTTAATTCCCTCTTCCTCGTTTCATTTTCCATTCTATTAGTTACACCAACCTTGAAACATATATTTGTATATTAATACTTTTCTATTTCCCCCCTCCTTCATTTAATAGTGTGTAGTCTGAGTTTCTATTTCCTTATTTTTCCCCCCTGTATTCTTATTCTTTTTCTAACCAATTGTAAAATCTTCCCCACATCTTGAAGCACACCAATTCCTCTTTATCCTTTATTCTCAACGTTAGCCTATTCATTTCTCCACAAGGTAAAGTTTTCTTTATTATCTCTCCTTCTGCAGGAATTTTGTTCTGCTTTCCAATTTTGTGCGAATACAATTCTCGCCGCCGTTATTACATGTATGACCAGATACAGTGGTGAAATTCAATTTTGTTTTACTATGGGTGTGGCTTGGTGAGCGTGGCTTGGTGGGCGTGGCAGGGGAAGGATACTGCAAAATCTCCATTCCCACCCCACTCTGGGGCCAGCCAGAGGTGGTGTTTGCCGGTTCTCCGAACTACTCAAAATTTCCACTACCCGTTCTCCGAACTACTCAAAATTTCCACTACCCGTTCTCCGAACTACTCAAAATTTCCACTACCCGTTCTCCGAACTACTCAAAATTTCCACTACCCGTTCTCCGAACTACTCAAAATTTCCACTACCCGTTCTCCGAACTACTCAAAATTTCCACTACCCGTTCTCCGAACTACTCAAAATTTCCACTACCCGTTCTCCGAACTACTCAAAATTTCCACTACCCGTTCTCCGAACTACTCAAAATTTCCACTACCCGTTCTCCGAACTACTCAAAATTTCCACTACCCGTTCTCCGAACTACTCAAAATTTCCACCACCCGTTCTCCGAACTACTCAAAATTTCCACTACCCGTTCTCCAAACTACTCAAAATTTCCACCACCCGTTCTCCAAACTACTCAAAATTTCCACCACCCGTTCTCCGAACTACTCAAAATTTCCACTACCGGTTCTCCGAACTACTCAAAATTTCCACTACCCGTTCTCCGAATTACTCAAAATTTCCACTACCCGTTCTCCGAACTACTCAAAATTTCCACTACCCGTTCTCCGAACTACTCAAAATTTCCACTACCCGTTCTCCGAACTACTCAAAATTTCCACTACCCGTTCTCCGAACTACTCAAAATTTCTGCTACCAGTTCTCCAGAACCTGCTGGATTTCACCCCTGATCAGATATGTCTCTCCTTTGCTATATTTCTCTGGTAAGATACTCAATAAGAATGTCTCTGGCCCTTAACCCTATATGTTGGTGTAACATTTACTCTAACCATGTTCTTATTTTAACCCAACAATTCCTTGCTTCTATACATGTCCACATTTTTTTAGGACTCTGAAACACCTCCAAGCAAAACCATGTCGTTAAAAATGGACAAAAAAAAGAAAGAAAAGAAAGAAACGGCAATTGAATCTCACAAAGCAAAATTCAGTTTTCTGAAGCTGCGGGACTTTTAATTAAGAAAGATATTAAAGGCAGCATCTTTCCACCTTCTCCTCTTGTTCCTAGGGCCTCTTGGCGCCCATTGGTGCTGCTGTCCTTTCCCATAGCCCAGTGAAAGGTAACCCTTTTAGTGCCAAGTGCCCAAAGTAACCCCAAAATGCAATGCTAGCACCCCACACGCCCCTTGCCCATTTTTGGCTTCCAGGTTGGTGCAAGAGGCTTTCCGGGCCCAAAACGGGATGTGGGGAGGGGGTGCGAATGCATGGTGTAGGAAGTTAAAACCTACCCCTCTCATAGAAAAAGGAAACATCCTGGGAAATATTGAAAAGGCAGAATATTATATTTCCCTGGATCAGAAATGGAGAAAGATGTTTTTTAGGCAGGGCGCAGACTCACTCTTCATAGCCCCCGCCTCTGTCAATGGGCCATTAAAAGGCCTGGTCCAGTCTACTCTACATAACAAAGATCTCCCCCTTTCAGCTCCACGGTGATGGGATTAAGGCAGGATAGGATTAGCCCTTTACTCATCTCACCACAGGGCACCTGGGAAGAAGCAATGCTCAACCCAACTTGGACTCAAAGCACAACCTAGAGAGTTGCCCCTGCATGGTCGGTCCCCTGGGAGTCTGACAACCAATCAGAATACAAGATCAAGATCAAAGGCAGAAAGGGCATAAAACCAGGGACTTTCAGCATCTCCCTTTTCTTCTTCACCCAACATCTGGAAGCATGGGATCCCCCTTTTCTGTTCAGGAGCTCAAGCCATGCGATCCTGTCCACCCTTAAACCATCTTCCCAAGCAGCCTCCATGTCTCCAGTGGCTTTCCCCCCACTTGGAACTGAACCCAGGGGGGACGTTGCTTCTAACAATGGGAAGCCCCCCCAAATGCCACGTGAGCACCCCCCGCACATTCACCCCCCTGCGCATGCGCGACAGAGAGCCGAAGACCAGCTGGCCGGCGGGAGGCACGCGCACATCCGCGGTGGAGCTGGGCTGGGGTGATGGCTAATGTGCCCGCAGAGAGCTTAGCCAACATGGCTATAGTTCTTCCTTCACTTTTCCAAGCTTTTCACCAGCAGGGAGAAACCATATTACCCTTCCTGGCAGCAAATTCCCGTCCGTCTTTCTCGAAAGCTTAAGTGCTCGGGGGAAAAACACGAATGGCTCCCGCTGCACTCAGCAGCATGCCGTGGGTGGATTCATTAGCTTAATCACAGAGGCAATTCAGTCCCGAGATGCATTGATTTGCAAGGAAAGAGATTCCTGGGCTTTTGATTTTTTTGGCTTGTCCTATCCTTTTTCTGGTGGCTACACAGCTTTTATTAGGAATAATGTCTGCAAAATACAAAAAAGACATCCAGTATTTAATACCACATATAATTACGGCGGCAAGGATTGCCTTTGCCCAGAAATGGAAAAACAAATTAATTCCAAGCGAAGATGAATTAATAAGAAAGGTTATGGATTGTGCTGAAATGGACAAACTAACTAAAGAAATCCAGGGAAAAGAAGAATCAGAATTCTAGCAGATATGGGGTAAATGGTATAGGTGGATGGAGGAAAGAAACAAGAATCAATGAAGGAATATAACAAAACTCAAAAAATAATAGTTATGAGTAAAATAAGAGGGTTAAGAATGATGAAATCCAAATGAAATACAATAGAAGGGGAGGGGTATCGATTGATAATTGCTATTAGAAAGAACAGGAAGCTCCTGTTCGTATTGTATTGTGTAAATGTGATGTACGTCTAAGTTTTGTGTGTGTGTGTGTTTTATATGTTTGTTAATAAAAAAAATTATAATAAAAAAGAAAACGTATTAAGACAGAGATAGGAATAAAATGATAACTGTTAGCCCTAGCAGGATGAAAATAACTATACTCAAATGTTATTATTGTATATATATATTAGAAGATATGTTGGAAGACATGCTAAAAAGGAAATGAAGAGATTCATAAGGTTTAACTGTACAGTGTATTATAATTTATGGAAGAATGTCGTACGGAAATATCTGTGCCCAGATGGACACGCTGCTTAAGGAAAGATGGAATGCATGTATTTTAAAATTGGAAAAAAAAACACTTTCATTAAAAAAAAAAAACAAGGTGAAGAAAATTGAAGATGGCCAGTTTCTCTTCTTTGATTAGGAAAAGACAATTATCTCCTCTCTGCCTCTGATGCAGAGCCCTCATCCGAGCCTTCCCCAGACTCCAGGACTGGCCCATCTTCCTCCCCAACCTTCTCGCTCTCCGAATCTGCTGCCAGCTCTGCCGGAGAAAGACGCAGGCAAAGCAGTGGTGGGATTCAAATAATTTAACAACCGGTTCTCTGACCTAATGGCCAGCTGGGTAGGTGTGGCTCGGTGGTCATGTGACTGGGTGGGCGTGGCCAACTCAATGTCACTCACCTTGATGGGCGCTTCGTCTTAGCTATTACAATGTAATAAGGTTTAACGGGAGAGGCAGTTTCTGTAAGCAGCGCAGTGGTGGGATTCAGCCGGTTCGCACCTATTCGGGAGAACCGGTTGGTAACTTTCTAAGCAGTTGGGAGAACCGGTTGTTGGAAGAAATCTTTTGTTTTTCCCCACTTTACAGGGCTAATCCCGTAAGGAAGGCAGGAAGGAAACATTCTGGTGTTGTTTCTAGCCTAATCTTTATTGCCCTGCTTACAGAAACTGCCTCTCTGGTTAACCCTTATTATATTGATGAAAGAAATGTCCTTCTGGGTTCGGCTCCAAGTGGGGAAAAAGACACTGGAGACATGGAGGCTGCTTGGAAAGATGGTTTATTGTTGGACAGGGCCACATGGCTTGAGTCCTGAACAGAAAAAGGTGATCACATGCTTCAATGTTGGTGGAGAAGAAGAGAAGGGCTGAGGGAGGGACTTGCTAGGCTTTTTATAACCTGTTCAGTCTCACCTCTCTGTTTCCTGTTCCTGTGTAAGAAATGTATTCTGATTGGTTGTCAGACTCCCATAGGGCCATGCAGGGGCAACTCTCTGGGCTGTGTTTTGAATTCAGGTTTAATTGAGTTCTCAGATGCCATGTGGTCAGTTGAGTATTCTTCAACATCTTGGATGAGGGTATAAATAAATCAAATTTGCAGATAACACCCAGCTGCAGGAATAGCCAACACTCCGGAAGACAGGCTTAAGATACAGAAGAATCTTGACAGGCTTGAACATTGGGTGCTATCTAACAAAATGAAATTCAATGGTGGAAAAAGTCAGGTTCTACATTTAGGCAAGAAAAACAAAATGCACAGGTAGAGTATAGGTGGTACCTCGCTCGATAGTAGTAACTGTGATCTTGGAATCCTAGTGGACAATCACTTAAATACGAGCCAGCCGTGTGCAGCAGCTGCCAAAAAAAGCTAACACAGTTCTAGGCTGCATAAACAGAGGGATAGAATCAAGACCACGTGTTATGAAGTGTTAATACCACTTTATTGGTAAGGCCACACTTGGATTACTGCATCCAGTTTTGGTTGCCACGATGTAGAAAAGATGTGGAGACTCTAGAAAGAGTGCAGAGAAGAGCAACAAAGAGGATTAGGGGACTGGAGACTAAAAGATATGAAGAACGGTTGCAGGAACTGCGTATGTCTAGTTGAATGAAAAGAAGGATTAGGGGAGACAAGATAGCAGTCTTCTAATATCTCAGGGGTTGCCCCAAAGAAGAGGGAGTCAAGCTATTCTCCAAAGCACCTGAGGGTGAGAACAAGAAGCAATGGGTGGAAACTAATGAAGGAGAGAAGCAACTTAGAACTAAGGAGAAATTTCCTGCCAGAACAATTAATAATTGCAACCTCCCGAAGTTGTAAATGCTCCAACAGTGGAAGTTTTCAAGAAGATGTTGGATAACCCTTTGTCTGAAGTGGTGTAGGGTTTCCTACCTAGGTAGGGGGTTGGACTAGAAGACCTCCAGGGTCCCTTCCAACTACGTCATTCTATTCTCTATCATATAATCCTCCGTTTGCTGCTTCTCCTTAATTCCCAGTGTTAGTCTATTCATTTCTGCACGTTCTAGTGTTTCCCTCATCACTTTCTCTTCGGTAGGGATCTCTTCGCTTTCCCAATATTGTGCCAATACAATTCTAGCTCTCGTTTTTCTGCAGCCACTTCTGATTGTTCAAGTCACCCCCAAACTCCAGCCTTCTTTGGAGAGGCTTCTTTCTCCAGCCCACCATGAACAAATGGCCATAAGTACCGCTTTTTTTTTTTTTAAAGAGGCTGGTCACAATTGCCTGATACTTGTGGCTCTTTTTTCTCTGCCTTCCTTCTTGATTTTTAAAGGGGCCCTTTGAACCCGGGACTTATATTGAGGATTGCCCCGTGCAGAGACCTCAGTGCAAGGCTGTTTCCCAAACATGTGCTAATAGGGTCTTAATTAGCAGAGTGCTTTGTCTGCAAAAAAAAAATCTTTGCATCCCTGCCAAGGTAATTAATATTAAAAGACCACTTCCTGGAATTGTGCTAAGGAGGGGAGGGGGATTGATTTCCCCCCCCCAACCCTTCGCCTTAAGATTTTTTTGCAACCCCTTTTGACAATCGCTTAATGCCACAGGTCTCTCTGAGCCAAGGGCTTACTTCACATCATTCATTTGCTCCCCAGTCAGCTTGCTTAGATGATGGTTTTCATTCCTGCATTAAATCTATCCTCAAGTTCCAGGATGGTGAAACCTCTGCGGGCACGCCAGCTGTCGCCCCAAGCCAGCTCCACCATGCATGCAAAGGGGGGGGAATGCATTGCATTTTGGGGCCTCGCGCAGTGTCCCCGTTTCGGCTTCCAGGTTGGTGCAAGAGGGAACAAAGACCAGAAACATATAAAGAACGGTTGCTGGAATTGGGTATGAATGGTTTAATGAAAAGAAGGATTAGGGGAGACATGACTGCAGTCTTCCAAAATCTCAGGGGTTGCCACAAGAAAGAGGGAGTCAAGCTATTCCCCAAAGCACCTGAGGGCAGGACAGGAAGCAATGGGTGGAAACTAATCAAGGAGAGAAGCAACCTAGAACTAAGGAGAAATTTCCTGACAGTGAAAACAATTAATCAGTGGAACAGAAGTTGCCTCCAGAAGTTGTGAATGCCCCAACACTGGAAGTCTTTAAGAAGATGTTGGATAGCCATTTGTCTGAAGTGGTATAGGGTTTCCTTCCTAGGCAGGGGGTTGGACTAGAAGACCTCCAAGCCCCCTTCCAACTCTATTGTTATTCTATTTTATTCTATTCTATTCTCTATTCTATTCTGTCTCTGAGCAATGGGTGGAAACTAATCAAGGAGAGAAGCAACTTAGAACTGAGGAGAAACTTCCTGACAGTGAGAACAATTAATCAGTGGAACAGAAGTTGCCTCCAGAAGTTGTGAATGCCCCAACACTGGAAGTCTTTAAGAAACGTTGGATAGCCATTTGTCTGAAGTGGTGTAGGGTTTCCTGCGTAGGCAGGGGGTTGGACTAGAAGACCTCCAAGGCCCCTTCCAACTCTATTCTATTCTAAAGATGGCAGGAGAAGTCGTAAAATGGGACAAAACTCACGTAACAAATTTCTCGCTTAGCAACATAAATCCTGGGCTCAATTGTGGCCGCATGTCTAGGTTCTTTGCTAAGCTACACGCAGAGAAAACTCACACCAGGTTAAAACAAGCCCCACTTCGGATATTGTGGAAAGTAAAGAATTATCCTGGCCTTGTGAAGCATTTGGGGGTGAATCTTATGATCCAACAGGATTTTTATCCACCAAGGTTTCATAGTTATAGGGTGGTGCGATGGCCTAGTGTTGGACCTCTCACCTCCCCAATCAGAAAGCTGTGAGTTCGATCCTGGGTAGAGGCAGATTATTTCTCTCTCTGGGCACAATGAGAATATACTGTATCTGCTGAACAAAACTCCTCATTGGCGAACACGAAGGGCATCCGGGCAGTAAAACACCCTGCTAGCTCCGTTCTGTTGCCCACATCCCACCCCGCAAGGGATTATGGGGTTGTTAAACGATGATGATGAAGGTTTCCTCATTATCCGTCTTCGCAGGGGAAGCAAACTTTCTCGGTTTTTGAACCCCGCTTCTCCGCGGAGCCTAGGAGAAAGCACTTGCTTCTTTTTTAGATGGATTACCATCGGGATGAAATACAGCCTTGCAAACGCAACCTTGCGAAAGATTGATTTCTCCAGAAGCATTCTAATATTAGCTGGATCCAGTGCAAACTGGTGGGGCGGCTGCGGGGTTTCTCTCCGTCACCCCCCCTCCCATTAAAAAAATGAAAGCAATTTCCCAAATGAAGCCATCTCGGGGAACGAGACGGGCTGAGAATTCTTAATTTAATAAAGAGGGTGGAAAGGGGGCGAGGAAATCCATCAGGGCAATTAATTTAATTGAAAAGCACTGCAGAGGAGAGGGAGCCAAAAAAAGAAAAAAAGAAAAAAAGAAAGAGAGAGAAGTTAAAAAAAAATGCATTTTCTCCTGACAAGAGCTAAGTGAAAGGAAATGTACAGTATCTGGGCATTTTGGCTCCTACTTCCTGCTGCCCTCAATGCTTTTAGTCATTTGGCCGTACGCCCAGGCAGCCGGCAATCTCCACATCCTTTTTTTTTCCAACACAGATTTCTCCTTTTCCAGACATTTAGGGTGGGGGGTGTCCCTGCTCCAAAAGTAGAGAGAGAGAGAAGCTGGGGCAGGGTCTTCAATTTGGAGGGGCTTGGGTGAAGAACACCGATCCACGGGGCTCACCGCCTTTTTATTTTGGCCGTGCAAAATTCACCCATTTTTCTGCGATATATCTATTCCTCGATACATTTGTTCTCTGACTGAGGCTTCCCGAGAGCGTGAAGCAAGAGCATGAGTCGGTTCGAATCCCGAGCACCGCGTAACGGAGGGAGCCCCCGTGACTTCTCCCAGCTTCTGCCAACGTAGCAGTTCGAAAGCACGTTAAAAAAATGCAAGTAGAAAAATAGGGACCACCTTTGGTGGGAAGGGAAACAGCGTTCCGTGAGCCTTCGGGCGCTGAGTCATGCCGGCCACATGACCACGGAGACGTCTTCGGACAGCGCTGGCTCTTCGGCTTTGAAACGGAGATGAGCAGCGCCCCTTAGAGTCAGGAACGACCAGCACTTATGTGCGACGGGAATCTTTACCTTTTTATTTTGTAAGAAAAGAATCTAATAAACTCTTCATAGGAGCAGAAAGCGCTCTATAAATGCAATGCCATACTCAAACGTGCAGTGTGGTATAAGTCTTCATGCTGTGTCAGCTGCCAGCCAGCAGATGGCACTATAGTCTATTTTTAGCCAGACCTTAAACTTTCCCCAGCTTGTCCCAACTCATTCTCACCCCCTCCGACCTCTTCTTTTCCCACCCACACCGCACATCTGTTTCCCTTCCCTTGTGGTGAAAAGGCCTGGGGTTAGAAGAAAGCTCTTCCAAGGAGGTTGCCTTCAAAAGAGAACCCACCAAGGAGCCTCTGTTTCACCTGTGGAACTCATTGCCACAAGGTGTGCGGGATGGCCGGCTAACTTGGGAAGCTTGCAAAGACTCCAAGATATCTCCAAATACCGATCTGGTGACTGTTTCATTCGCAGGAAGCTTTGAGAGACAGGAAATTTCTTCTAATGCTCAGCCAAGCTCTGGGCCCTGACACCGCCACAAACACACACGGGTCACAAATCTTGTCTGTGGGCCAACCATGATATTCGGCATCCACACAACCTCTCTTCTCTCTTTTCAGGGGACCAGGCAATTGCCAGTGTCTGCATCCCTTCAGGGCCTCTGCTGTGACATTCCAGTCAGTCTGTCTTTCTTTCTTTCCATCCTTTCTTCTTTCCTTCCTTCCTTCTTTCCTTCCTTCTTTCTTTCTTTCCTCCACTTCTTTCTTTCCTTCGCTCCTTCTTTTTTTCCTTCCTTCCTTTGTTCCTTCTTTCTTTCCTTCCTTCTTTTGCTGCTTCTTTCCTTTGTTCCTTCCTTCGCTCCTTCCTTCCTTCTTTCCTTCCTTCCTTCACTCCCTCTTTCCTTCCTTCCTTCCTTCTTTTTTCCTTCTTTGCTCCTTCTTTCCTTCCTTCCTTCCTTCCTTCCTTCTTTCTTTCTTTCTTTCTTTCTTTCCTTCCTTTCTTCTTTCTTTCCTTCCTTCCTTCTTTCCTTCCTCCTTTCTTTCTTTCTTTCACATCTTTCTTTCCTTCCTTCCTTCTTTCCTTCCTTCTTTTGCTGCTTCTTTCCTTCCTTCCTTTGCTCCTTTCTTCCTTCTTTCTTTCCTTCCTTTCCTTCCTTCCTTCTTTCTTTCCTTCCTTCTTTCCTTCCTTCCTTCTTTCTTTCTTTCCTTCCTTCCTTCTTTCCCTCCTTCCTTCCTTCTTTTTTCCTTCTTTGCTCCTTCTTTCCTTCCTTCCTTTGCTCCTTCCTTCTTCCTTCCTTCCTTCCTTCCTTCCTTCTTTCTTTTTTTTTCTTTCTTTCCTTCTTAATGTCATGTCAGTCTTCCAAGCATATTAACTCTGCATTTTATCTTTCTAATCACCTTGCTACCCAAAAGGTAAAGTGAAGAGGGGGAAAGGATTTTGACCCATTTTGGAAGGGAGATTCCCAAAAGGCGTCTTTGCCCAACCTCCCAAAATTTTGATCTGCCCGATTAGATGCCGATCACCAGGCTTAAGGAATGAGGAAAAAGATCTGGGAGGCTAGAGGAAAAATAAAGCAATCTCTAGTCTAGACAGATTGCAAATTCCTTACAAGTAATCCCCCCCCCAATACAAAAAACCTGCTCGTGAATACATGGGGCATATTCACAATGTGTGTTGGGTTTTAATTTCCATATTTTCCAGCAAGGAATTATTGAGGTAGGTAGGACAATCATGTCTCTCTATTATATTCAAAATGGAAATGAGAATTTGAATGGTAGACGACCGACAGCCTTTTAAAACCGCCATCTGTGAATCTAATCTAGTGTGCTTCTGTCTGTGTGAATATTATAATAGAAGTGTGCATATAGTAAGTAAGTGCATATAAATAAGACCACACCTAGAGTACCGCATCCAGTTTTGGTTGCCACACTATAAAAAAGATGTGGAGACTCTAGAAAGAGTGCAGAGAAGAGCAACAAAGAGGATTAGGGGACTGGAGGCTAAAACATAGGAAGAACGGTTGCAGGAACTGGGTATGTCTAGTTTAATACAAAGAAGGACTAGGGGAGACATGATAGCACTTCCAATATCTCAGGGGTTGCCGCAAAGAAGAGGGAGTCAAGCTATTCCCCAAAGCACCTGAGGGCAGGACAAGAAGCAATGGGTGGAAACGAATCAAGGAGAGAAGCAACTTAGAACTGAGGAGAAATTTCCCAACAGTGAGAACAATTAACCAGTGGAACAGAAGTTCTGGGAGCGTCATCATTGGAAGCGTTCTGCCGTCTGTCAGAAATGGTGTAGGGTCTCCTTTTTGGGCGGAGAGGGAGGGTTGGACTAGATGACCTACATGGTCCCTTCCAACTCTGTTATTCTGTTATTCTTCTGTTAGCCAGAAGTTGTGGGAGCGTCATCCCTGGAAGCTTTCAAGAAGAGACTGGACTGCCATTTGTCAGAAATGGTGTAGGATCTCCCGCTTGGGCGGGGGGTGGGGTGGGCTAGATGACCTACGAGGTCCCTTCCAACTCTTTCAATCTGTATCTGCATCTTTATGCAGATGTGGCCTCCTATCGCCCCATTCACCAACTCAAAGCACCCAAAAGTATTTACTGGACAAAAACAATCGATTCCCACAAGCCTGGCATTCAAAAATGTAGAAATAGGCACTTTTCCCGCTGATAAAGCCTCCGTGGTAAATATTTGCTCCGAAGAAGTCATTTGATGGACTTTAATCCCTGCTCCTATCACTTCCGCCACAATCTAAGGAGGGAGGGAAGCCCAAACCACATGATTGAATCTGTGGCAGGAGCAGGGGGGGAAAAAACCTTGACTCCCAGCAGGGATCCCGACTAGCGTGATTGCTTGAGCAAAGATCGGAAGAGGGGGGGGATGTAATTTCTTTCCGACTCCCTAGAAAGAGGAGGGCGAAGGCAGAGGATGAGATCAAAGGGAGATCCGGCTACAGAAGGTTAGATTTTGACTGAAGGCGCGGAGAAGTGAATGAATCAACAGGACAATCTTATCCAACGATTAGAGGCTCCGAAACAAAAACTAACTCTTCGTAGTGTCTGCAAGCAGAAGAGAATCAATTTAACCCAAGCTAAAATTCACATTTCCCACCCCACTTCTCCCCTCCTATGATGGCTGTGTGGTTCGCAATGATTCTCGGAAAGTCCTGTAGTGGCCCACTAGTGGACCAGCGGAGCTGGTAGCAGAGTCGGTCAGTGAGGAGGTTGGGGAGAGACACGGTCCTGTCCTGGAGGCTGGGGAAGACTCGAACTAAGGCTCTGCGTCGGAGGCCGAGATGGGGCCGAGACCGTCTGGCGGTTCTCAACTGCCTTCGGAGCGAGGCAGCAGTGAGGCAGAGGAACAGCTGGAGCCTGTTCCCAGTGTGCACATGCGCAGAGCTACCAGAAGAAAACGGCTAAGAAATCAGGGTCAAACCTGGCAACAAGGAGGCATTTTCTGACAAAGAGAGCAATCAACCCATGGGACAGAAGTTTCCTTCGGAAGTTGTGGGGGGCTTCATCACTTAGCAATAGCAATAGCAGTTAGACTTATATACCGCTTCATAGGGCTTTCAGCCCTCTCTAAGCGGTTTACAGAGTCAGCATATTGCCCCCAACAATCCGGGTCCTCATTTCACCCACCTCGGAAGGATGGAAGGCTGAGTCAACCTTGAGCTGGTGAGATTTGAACTGCCGAACTGCAGATAGCAGTCAGCTGAAGTGGCCTGCAGTACTGCACTCTAACCACTGCGCCACTTGAGACTTTCAAGAAGAGATTGGTCAGAAATGGTGTAAGGTCTACTGCTTGGGTGGGAGGGGTGGGGTGGACTAGATGACCTACAAGGTCCCTTCCAACTCGGTTAATCTGCCATCTGTCAACTACAAGTCCTCCCTGATGAAAGAAATGTCCTTCTGGGTTCGGCTCCAAGTGGGGGAAAAGACACTGGAGACATGGAGGCTGCTTGGAAAGATGGTTTTAATGGTGGACAGGACCACATGGCTTGAGTCCTGAACAGAAAAGGTGATCACATGCTTCAGTGTTGGTGGAGAAGAGAAGGGAAGGAAGGAAGGGAAGCTGAGTCCCTGGTTTTATGCCCTCTCTGGCCTTTGATCTTGATCTTGAATTCTGATTGGTTGTCAGACTCCCAGGTGGCCATGCAGGGGCAACTCTCTAGGCTGCGTTTTGAATCCAGGTTTGGTTGAGTTCTCAGATGCCATGTGGGGAGTTGGGTAAAGCGCCAATATAATCATGCCTTAATCCCATCACTCTGGAGCTGAAGGGGAGAACTCTTTATTATGTAAAGTGGACTAGCTTGGCCTTCTTAATGGCCCATTGACAAAGTGGGGATGGGCAGGAAGCTGCAGGCAGCTATTCTGTCTTTTAAAACATGTTTCTTCCCTTTTCACATCCAGAGAAATATTCTGCCTTTTCAATATTTCCTAGGATATTTCGTTTTTTTTTTTTTCTGGGAGAGGGCTGGGTGATAACTTCCTACAGGGCGGGGCATAACCTTTTCCTAGGGGGTCACAGCAACACTTGTAATAACAACACAAATAATTCATACACCATTCGAAAGCCCATCAAAAACTGAGTTTATTGACACGATTTAATAGTCAGTATGACCACCATTAGCCCTTCGAACAGCATTCAAACGAGGTGGATAAGAACACAACAAATCTTCAAACAATTCCGTTCGATTTTCCAGATTTTCCAGGGCGGGGCATAACCTTTTCCTAGGGGGTCACAGCAAGATCGACAGCAGTTTACAACTTCCGCGACACCTCATTTTAAAGCCCATAAAAAACTGAATTGAATGAGCTATTAAATGTTAAATTTGTTTCGGTTGAAACTTTGAGAATGAATTTGGAAACTGTGTTGAAAAATCTGGAAAATCGAACGGAACTGTTTGAAGATTTGTTGTGTTCTTATCCACCTCGTTTGAATGCTGTTCGAAGGGCTAATGGTGGTCATACTGACTATTAAATCGTGTCAATAAACTCAGTTTTTGATGGGCTTTCGAATGGTGTATGAATTATTTGTGTTGTTATTACAAGTGTTGCTGTGACCCCCTAGGAAAAGGTTACGCCCCGCCCTGTACACCCCCATCCTTAACCATATTGGCTGGTACTACATTTGAAGGGCCATCCAGCCTCCATTCCAGTATAGGCACCGTTACTAGAAATGTTGCTTGTGCTAAATTCCATTTTAAAACTTAAGCACGGGCAGAATTTGGTTCAATAATATCCTGCCTTTCAGTGAAATCAGCCGTCCCGTGAGTTGAATGCACGGCCCTCCATCAGGGAAGCAGATTTTTTTGGAAAATGCTGAAACTTTTCTGGGCTCGGGCTTGATGACCTCTAAAACCCCTTTCCACGTTTAAGAGTTTGGCTCGGCTCCCGCCTTGCATGAATCACCATGAAACCATCATGCTCTTGCCTGATTTAGCTTAATGCAGTCCGCTGAGCCTATAAATCATAGTTTACGGTTGGTTGCAATGCGCATTACTCATCGGGCTGTGCTTCTCCAAGCCATAAACTTAGAAAGAGATGGTCTTTTCTATCGTTTCTCTTCTCGGCTTGACTTTGGTGATTCATAATCTTTTCAACTTGCATCTTGTATGTCTTCGAAGGAAAAAAAAACACCCCAGAAACTCCAGTGGCCTCTTGGATGAAAAGCTAAACATCCTCAAAAAAATAACAGCAATCAGAAAGTTGCCTTTTGGGGGTGTGTGGGGGGGGAAACCTTTGGGACAACCGTGGCCTGGAGGACTGAGAATCTCCATATTCACGCAGAAAGTGTGTTTGTGTGTGTGTGTGCAAATTAACAAGCCCCGTGTCACGAATCAACTCCAATAGTATAATCTTTATTGTCATTGTACAAAATAAATACAACGAGATTGGTTAATGCATTCACTCCTGTTTATGGACGGGGAGAATTTTTTCCCCCTTTGTTGCCAAATTGCAAACAATGTGTATCTGTGCATGTGTTATTAGTGTGTGTGTGTGTGTGTGTGTGTGTGTGTGTGTGTGTGTTGTATTTGTGCTGATAAATAAATAAAGGGAGACTAGTATAGATCTATTTCAAGCTATTTAGCTCTCATCAGCTAGCCGTACCCTTACTGGGATTCGAACCTGTGCTGTATTACATTTTAGGCAGATGTATTAACCATTAAGCCACAAGGTTCTCCTCCTTATCAGCTGAGCCAGGGAAATAGGTATGTATTTCCCTGGCTGTATGAGAATGGAAACAGTGGACTTCCTCCCATATTTGGGCATACCAGGGGTTGTGACTCTAAATACATACCTATTTCCCTGGCTCAGCTGAAAAGGAAGAGAACCTTGTGGCTTAGTGGTTAACACAACCGCCTAAGATGTAATACAGCACAGGTTCTAATCCCAGTAAGGGTATGGCTATCTGATGAGAGCTAAATAGCTTGAAATAGATCTATACTAGTCTCCCTTTATTTATTTATCAGCACAAATACAACACAAATGTAGCAAAGGCAACAGTAAAAATATTGGGTTTCTGTCTGGATGGTCTCTTGTGACGAGCCGATAGACAGAGAATGGAAACAGTAGACTTCCTCCCATATTTGGGCATACCAGGGGTTGTGACTCTAAATACATACATACATACATACATACATACATACATACATACATACATACATACATACATACATATGCTGGAGTTTTATCGTTTCCCTTCTTTCTGCCCACTTTCCTGCTTCTGCTAATTAGAAAGGCAATGGTTACATTAAGGATTTGGCAAAGTCTCAAGATTACGACTTCCCTCCCTTGACGTTCCCGCATCCATTAATCCTGATTTTTATGGATTTAAAGGAGCGGCAGATTCACAGGTTGAAAAATCCCACCGATTCCAATGGCAGAGGGCAATGGGAATGGGGTGGGGGAAGGCAATTTTTTTAAAAAAAGAGAGGACCCCCTTCTGTCTTTTGTCCAGAGACAACCGGGAGACCCTCTGCTGTGTTATTTCAAAGGTTTGGGACCCCTTGCCAGCCAACGCATGGAGAGAAAAATGTTATGTATATAAAACTTGTTTGCGTGCCTTGAATCTTAATTATCATCCTTTTTTACTGGAAACGATGTTCCCAGGAGCCCTAATGCTTCAAGGGGAATCTAAAACCGGATTGTATTCCTTTGCCTAACTCCTTTCCCCACTCTCCCACTAGTTTAACATTTATTTATTTATTCATGAAAGTTTTTTAAAAAAAATTTCATACAAGTAGCGACAAGTATACCGTTATATCTTAGCAAACATTATTTTGCATTTTCCAACACTGTGTCGATTTCTCTTACCAGCAACCCACAATAAGGCATTTGCTCTGCTGTTTTCCATACACCATATTGCATTCTCTTCCACAGCTTCTCCCTTTCTCCTCCTCCCTACCTCCTTTCTTCCCTCTCTTCTCTATTTCCCCTTCCTTTCCCCTCCTCCTGTTGGAAGAAATGTCCTTCTGGGTTCGGCTCCAAGTGGGGGAAAAAGACACTGGAGACATGGAGGCTGCTTGGAAAGATGGTTTTAATGGTGGACAGGACCACATGGCGTGAGCCCTGAACAGAAAAGGGGATCACATGCTTCAATGTTGGTGGAGAAGAAGAGAAGGAAGGACTGAGATGCTGAAAGTCCCTGGTTTTATCCCCCTCTGGCCTTTGATCTTGAGCTTGTATTCTGATTGGTTGTCAGACTCCCATGGGCGCATGCAGGGGCAACTCTCTAGGCTGCGTTTTGAATGCAGGTTTGGTTGAGTTCTCAGATGCCATGTGGCGAGTTGGGTAAAGAGCCAATATTATCATGCCTTAATCCCATCACTCTAGAGCTGAAGGGGAGAACTCTTTATTATGTAAAGTGAACTAGCTCAGGCTTTAATGGCTTATTGACAAAGGGGGATGGGCAGGAAGCTGCAGGAAGCTATTCTGTCTTTTAAAACATGTTTCTTCCTTTTCGCATCCAGAGAAATATTCTGCCTTTTCAATATTTCCTAGGATATTTCATTTTTTTCTGGCAAAGGGCCAGGTGATAACTTCCTATACTCCCTCTTCCCTTTCCACTCCTTCTCTCTCTCCTACTCTTTCCCTCCCTCCTCACCCTTCTCCCTCCTCTCCCTTCCCTTCCACTCTCTGCACTTATTTCCGCCTCTGAGAAAACTCCATTTCACACTGATGGTATTTAGTATTTACCTTCCCATAAACTTCTTTCATATTAATAATGTTATGTGCATCCTTCTTTTAACAGTATACTTATATGACAATTGCAAAAAAGTCTGTTTTTTTGAGCAAAGTGTGGGCCCAGTTCATGTTTTCAGCTATATTTATAAGAATATTACATAGCAGTGACGTGCGGTGAGGTTTATGGCTGGTAAGGCAGCAATTTTTTTAGACTTGTGGACTTCAACTCCCAGAATTCCACAGCCAGGCATGCTCAGTTCCGATTTAAAGCGACAACATTTGTTTTTCTCCTTTGCTAAATAAGTTTCCTTCTTTCTTTTTCTTCTCCCTTCCCCTCCTTCCTCCCTCTCTCCCTCCTTTCCCCCTCTCTCAAACACACACACACACACACACAAAGTTGCACCAGGAGGATGAAGTTTGAATTCATCTCCGTCCCTCCGACCCACACGTACCTTTTCCAGCTGTTTCAGAGAGGATTTCAACTCTGCTCTTGCCTGTCATCATGAAAAGAAAAAAAATGTAAAAGAAAAAAGGCAAGAGCTGAGGTCAGGCTGGGCTAGTTGCTGCCAGAGTCACCGTGGATGACTCTGCTTAACTGTTTAAAAAAGCCTCTTAAAAAGCGCCCTCTACAGGAGGAGGCAGGAGAACGACGTGCCTCATCTACGTCAGGAATTTTTCGGTTTCTAACCCTTGCTTAATTCTACTCGAGTGATCATACTAAGTCAGACTAGATGAGGCACGTCGTTCTCCTGCCACCTCCTGTAGAGGGCGCTTTTTTAAACAGTTAAGCACTAAGCAGAGCCATCCACGGTGACTCTGGCAGCAACTAGCTCAGCCTGACCTCAGCTCTTGCCTTTTTCCTTTTACATTTTTCTTTTCTTTTCTTGATGACAGTGGTGAGGGTCTGCCTCCCCTGCTTCCCCTGACTGCATGTCCCTGTTGCATAGTTAAACCTCCTTCAACGCCCCAAAGATCTACCTCCTTCAGGCAGGGCCATAAGAGGAATCCCAAAGCCCTTGCATTACTTCATCACCCAGCAAGAGTCAACCAAGCTTGGGGACTCAGGACAGCCTACGGAGATGTCCCTGCATGGCCCCATGGGAATCTGACATCCAATCGGAACACAAGCTCAAATTCGAAAGACCAGAGAGGGTATAAAACCCAGGTACTCTCAGCATCCCTTTTCTTCTTCTTCACGCAACATCTTCAAGACACGTGATCCTTCCAAACAGCCACAGTTGTTTCCAGCGTCTTTCTCCCCCACTTAGAACTGAACCCAGAACGACATTCTTCCAACTTACCTACCTGTTCTGAACCCCCTCATCCTACACCAAAGGACACCGAGACAAAGATATTTCAAGGATTTATTAACACACAGACTAACCTTGGCAGCAATCCAGCCTGCCAAGCTAGCCACGAGAGTTCTCCAACTCTAGTAAACACGTTGATTCCTGCGACGAGCGTGTGCAAAGCCATTCCTTTTATAGTCTTGAGAGGAGCCTAATTACCACCAGCTGAGTTCGCTTCTCTCCTGTAACTGCGCAACTGTCCTTTACGCCTATTAGCCCTCCGTTGCCGGGCATCCAGGACCAACTCCCTTGTCTCCTCCCCACTGCTCCAATGGCATGACGTCAGGATCACACTGCCTTGTCTCCTCTCCACTGCTCCAAAGCTCAGGCACCTCCTGGTGGCCAACCAGCCTCTCTGCGCCCTGCTCAGAGTCAGAACCCTGTCCAGGGTCCTCCACATCCTCCAGAGCCGACTCATAGGGCCCGTCGTTGTCGGAGTCTGGTGGCAGCTCCAACGGTTCCTGCTGGGCCACAACACTTACCAAAGTGGGGGTTTTGCACATAAGATCCAATTTGGGGACTCCTGACAGATGTAGAGAGTAAGCTACCTTGCTGGGGATAACACAGGTGGTTTAAAATGTGCAAGCACTAATTCACTCTTCAGCCACAAAGTTGTTTCGTTTCCCAGTTCTGGCTTTTTCGACGCAGTGCTCTGTCCATCGGGGGGGGGGGATGGGCAATGAAGAAACAGGAAATATAAATATAAATAAATCTCCAAACCCTCTTTTGAGGATTTCTTGTAGCAGCAGCATGTTTCCAGACATCTGGCCTTCGTTCCCCCCCTCCCTTCCCTAAATAATGGATAGGACTTCTGCGAATCTCCAGATTTCCCCCAGCCCGTTATTATTCTTGGATTCTGCAGGCCATCCACACACCATCCACCATGCAGGGAGCCAGAGACGTATGTCAGTTGATCAGAAAGGTTGGCAGTTCGGCGGTTCGAATCCCTAGCGCCGCGTAACGGAGTGAGCTCCCATGACATGTCCCAGCTTCTGCCAATCTAGCAGTTTGAAAACACGTAAAAATGCAAGTCGAAAAATGGGAACCACCTTTGGTGGGAAGGGAACAGCGTTCCGTGCGCCTTCGGCATTGAGTCATGCCGGCCACAATGCCACGGAGACGTCCCCGGACAGCGCTGGCTCTTCAGCTTTGAAACGGAGATGAGCACCACTGCCCCCTAGAGTCGGGAACGACTAGCACATATGTGCAAAGGGAACCTTTAGCTTAGTTGGGGGGGGGAAGTATCTTTGAGGCAATTTCAGGCTTCTTTTTACAATTCTGAAATTTTAAAAATAATAATAATAATCATCCCAGTGCCAATCCATCTTCTCTTTTTTTTCTTTTCAAATATTATTTTATTGACATTTAATCTTTTAAAGTTCATGACATATGCTTCCTCTATTTCCTCCGGGGACCCTCGCTTCCCCCACTCGGTGATCTCAATTATTTTTCTGCGGCTTTCCAGGGTCTCTTGCGTTCTTCCACCCGAAGAATTACAAAAATCCATTTTTGTATAACGCAGCAGAGGAAAGGGGGGGAGAGGAAGGGGGGGGCAGGAAACATTTTTGTTTCACCCTTATTAGCCCCCGACAGTGTTACTAACTTTCCTATCTTTAAAATTTTTTTTACTTCTCTCAATTAATCCCAACCATAATGCTAATAAATCCATCTGGAGCTGTAATCAAATAACAGCCAGCCTTGGGCACTTCTGGGCTGTCAAGAAATGGGAGAGAAATATATTTCTTCTTAGAAGCGGTTGAAGATGACGGAGGTGTCCTTGATGGAGAGATTTCTCAAAAGGGAAAGATGAATGTCAAAGGTTGGGATGTAAACCTTTCTGGGTTTGGTTTCACCCCCCCCCCCCTCCCGAGAGTACATCTTTTTATTCTGTTCATCCACATTTGGAGGTGCGGTACCTGTTAGGATGGCAACTGTATTATCCCCAAGAAGACGTTCAATGCCGGTGAAATTTTAAAATGAGATTTGGAAATGGAGAATCAGAACAGTAACAGTAATAGCAGAGTTGGAAGGGACCTTGACTGGAGGCCATCCAGTTCAGCTGTCTCCAACTGGTGGTCCATGGAGAAAATTGGTGGGTGGGCACAGAAAAATTATTTGCATTTTTATATATTGCACTAAATCAGAGGTCCTCAAATGACGGCCCCTGGGATGGATACGTGCAATGAACGCTTGTGTTGCTGCAGAGCGTCTCCCCCTTCGGGGTCTTTTTGTGGGGGTCGGAGGGGGGCAGAAATTCCGACTCGGGGTCTGCTTCAGCCTCCTGGTGGGGGGCTTTAGGCGAAGGCTGGAGGGAAGCGTTGCTGGTTGCAAAGAGCTGGAGGGTCTTGTTCCAGTGGGACAACATCATGGCCTGGAACTGGCTGACCATCTCAGCCCGCTGAGCCTCCAGGTGCCGGTAACCTGGCCTTGCACTCCCGCAGGTCTTCCCTCTGCTTGGAAAGCCTATGCTCCCAGTCCTCAGTGAGGTGCTTCTGCTGAGTCTCCTTCTCGCTCAGATCCAATTTGAACTGAGCTGTTTTGCCAACTCTTTCTCCTGGTGGCTGCTTAGCTCCAGCAACTGCTCCCTGTGGGGGCCCTAAGGAGCCCGGGCGGGCAGGCGAGGAGGGGCTGGGAGGGGAGGGGCATGTAGAGGCCGGCGAGGCGCCCCTCAATGCGAGTGACATCAAGCTGGCCACGCCCACCCAGTCACATGAACACCTGACCACGCCCACACAGCCAATCATTAGGCAAATCATATTAGATCCGTGGGATTTAAAATTGTGAATTTGGTCGTCCCTGAGGCCCAAAAAGTTGGTGACCCTTGTTCCAGTCCAACTCCCTGCTCAAGCAGGGGACCCTATATCATTCTGGACAAATAGCTGTCCAACATCTTCTTAAAGACTTCCAGTGTTGGAGCATTCACAACTTCTGGTGGCAGATTGTTCCACTGGTTGATTGTTTCCACTGTCAGGAAATTGCTCCTTAGTTCTAAGTTGCTTCTCTCTTTGGTTAGTTTCCATCCGTTGCTTCTTGCCCTGCCCTCAGGTCAGTGGTGGGTTTCAAAAATTGTTGGAACCTACTCTGTGGGTGTGGCCTCCTTTGTGGGAGTGGCTTGCCACCCATGTGACTGGACGGGAGTGGCTTGCCGCCCATGTGACCGGATATGAAATTATGAATTAGTACTTAGGTCGGTCCAAGTAGCTATTCAGAAGTTAGTGGTTAGAAGCAATCGTAAAGCAAGATATGGAATTAAAACCAGAAATATTTTGTTGGCTATTTGAAAGGGAGTATAAGAAAATTCTTCTTGGATGGACCCAACCATTCCAGCTCTATCCAAGATGACCCAGCCTTGGGCATCATTGTATTGCAGGGATAGACTGCCTCTAAGTAGGGAGGATCTGTGACCAATTACAGTAAGGCGTAAGCTGCCTCCCCCCCCCCCCCCCCCCCGTGATGCACAGAAAGGCTCGTGCAGAGGTGAAGGAGGTAAATTCCAAGTGAACTGTTCCAGGAAATAATAAAACCATTTCTGAAATATTGTTCGTCTTTAAAAACGATGTTGCAAGAGTGAAAGAGTACAAAGTGAAGAGTAAAAGAGGGGGGGGGGAGGGCTGCAGCCAAGAAATTAAAAGAGGGGAGGAAAGCTATGGCAAATCTAGACAGCAGATCAAAAAGCAGAGGCATCACCCTGCCAATCAAAATGCATCTAGTCAAGGCGATGGTTTTCCCAGTTGCAATGGATGGCTGTGAAGGTTGGAGCATAAGGAAGGCTGAGCGCCAAAGAACGGAGGCCTTTGAATTCGGGTGCTGGAGAAGAAGACTCCTGCATTGAGTCCCTTGGACTGCAAGGCCATCCAACCGGCCAGTCCTAGAGGAGATCAACCCTGACTGCTCTTTAGAAGGCCGGATCCTAAAGAGTAATCTCAAAATGCTTTGGCCACCTAATGAGAAGGAAGAAGGACTCCTTGGAGAAGAGCCTCATGCTGGGAAAGACTGAGGGCAAAAGAAGAAGGGGACGACGGAGGTGGCTGGATGGAGTCACCGAAGCAGTCGGCGTGAGCTTTGCGTGCGTGCACATTCGCACCTAAAAAGGTCTGCGCATGAGCACAACGTTAGAAAACAGGAAAAAAAATTCATTTTTGAAGATTGTTCCGCACATGCGCCGAACCGAAAATCAAGATGGTGCCACCGCCGATAAAACCAGTTCAGGGGTGTGGCAGGCCGAGTTACTACCTACTCAGCCGAACCGGGCCAAACCAGTAGGAATCCCTCTGGCTCTGACACTAAGGAGTTCTACTCCCCCTCCCCACCTGAAAAGAACTCTGTTCCAACTGCCAGTTGCCTCACATTCCGTTACCTCAGTTCAAACTGGCAGGCGTTCCACTCCTTCCCTCAGGAGCGGTCTGGTTCCCCCTACAGTACTAAACGTCGGTACCTCACCAAAATGTCTACGCCTTCCACCTATGGAACTGCGTCCGGACTCAAGGTGGCAGGAGCGATATTCCCTTCTGTGTTTCAATCACCGACCAGCACTGAGCCAACGGATTGAACCGGAGTGAACTGGATTTCTCCTCACATAGTATCGTCGCGAAGCACGGGTCTCCAGCCAATAATGACAATAATGAAAACCCAATAATAACCCCCCCCCCCACACACACACAAAAAGAGCTGAACTGGACCTAAACACTCTGGGGAAAAAAACACCCATGCTTTCCTGTGGCCTCAGCTGAAAAAACAAAGAGGATTATCTCTCTACTTGTTTGGCAACTGTATACATCATCTTCTGGCTAACGTTCCCTCGTTTCCTTCCTTCAGAACATATTCCAGCTCCCATTAATAAATTTAGTTATCCGACAACCGTTATCCAAGCAGGCGGGATCGGTCTCCCAGGGACAATCCCCTAGGGAGGTGGCGTGTTGCAGCCGAAGCCCAAATCCTTTGCAAATGTCCAATGTCAACGACAACGGGAGGCTGGGTTTTAAAGAGATAAAAGTGCGCGCGGGAAGGAAAACGAACGGCGCATCTGTTTTTTGAACCCAGCGCAAATATTTTTCTCAGCTCGATTTAAACAAGAAAACTGCACTGGGAAAAATCTTTTCTTAATTGTTTAGTCATCTGGGAGAGCTTTGCAAGGATATTGACAAATTGGCTGGCTGGATGGTTGACAGATATTCCCGGAGCTGTTTTAAAGGGTTCTGAAGACTGTAAACACCAGGAGCTTAAAACGGGGGGGGGGGGGGGGGGAGAAGGCCTCTGCGTTACTTTTATCACAGAACTGTAAATAAACCGATAATTTGAACTGAGAAATTGAATTTTTTTTTATTCGGGCAGAGAAAGCCGAGGATGTAGCTGTATAGGCAACATCCTCCAGACTACAATTCCCTCTGTCCCCTGCCTCCACTAGACGTGATGGGAACTGTGGTCCCAAATATTTTGAGAAGGAATCAAATGGCTCATCTTTTTTGTTTTTGATAGGTTTCAGATGAGAGTCAACCCCATTGAATGCAGGGGGACTTCAGAATGGGGGGTGGGGGTGGAGAACGAATTTCCTGTTGATTGAGAAAACGGGGGATACACCAGTTAACAGAATTACAGATTTGGAAGGGACCTTAGAGGTCTTCTAGTCCAACTCCCTGCTCAGGCAGGAAAGCCAAATACCATTTCAGACAAATAGTTACCCAACTTCTTCTTAAAAACTTCCAGTGTTGGAGCATTCACGACTTCTGGAAGCAAGTTGTTCCACTAGTTAATTGTTCTCACTGCCAGGAAATTTCTCCTTAGTTCTAGATTGCTTCTCTCCTTGATTAGTTTCCACCCATTGCTTTGGAGAATAGGTTGGCTCCCTCTTCTTTGTGGCAGCCCCTTAAATATCAGAGCAGTGCTATCATGCCACCCTTAGTCCTTCTTTTCATTAAACCAGACATTCCCAATTCCTGCAACCGTTCTTCCTGCGTTTTAGTCTCCATTCTCCTAAGCATCTTTGCTGCTCTTCTCTTACTCTTTCCAGAGTCTCAATATCTTTTTATGAAACAATAAAGATAAAGTTTCCCCTCGGACATATGTGCTGGTTGTTCCTGACTCTAGGGGGCGGTGCTCGTCTCCGTTTCAAAGCCGAAGAGCCAGCGCTGTCTGAAGACGTCTCCGTGGTCATGTGGCCAGCATGACTCAACTCCTGAAGGCGCATGGAACGCTGTTTTCTTCCCACCAAAGGTGGTTCCTATTTTTCTACTAGCATTTTTACGTGCTTTCGAACTGCTAGGTTGGCAGAAGCTGGGACAAGTCACAGGAGCTCACTCGGTCATGTGGCGCTAGGGATTCGAACCGCCAAACTGCTGATCTTTCTGACCGACAAGCTCAGCGTCTTAGCCATTGAGCCACCGCGTCCCTGTATGAAACAGTACATTACATCTTTTTAAAACAAATCAAGTTAGCCCCCATCTTTTTTTAATCAATGGAACAGAAGTTGCCTCCAGAGGTTGTGAATGCCCCAACACTGGAAGTCCTTAAGAAGATGTGGGATAGCTATTTGTCTGAAATGGTATAGGGTTTCCTGCATAGGCAGGGGATCGGACTAGAAGACCTCCAAGGTCCCTTCCAACTGTTTTCTATTCTATTCTATTCTATTCTATTCTAAAAGTGGCAAGAGAAGTCGTAAAATGGGACAAAACTCACATAACAAATTTCTTGCTTAGCAATATAAATCCTGGGTTCAATTGTGGCCGCATGTTGAGGACTACCCGCACAGGTATTCCAAATCTGTTATTCTATTTTGTCTCTGAGCAATGGGTGGAAACTAATCAAGGAGAGAAGCAACTTAGAACCGAGGAGAAATTTCCTGACAGTGAGAACAATTAGTCAGTGGGACAGAAGTAGCCTCCAGAGGTGGTGAATGCCCCAACACTGGAAGTCTTTAAGATGATGTTGGACAACCCTTTGTCTGAAGTGGTGTAGGGTTTCCTGCGTAGGCAGGGGGTTGGACTAGAAGACCTCCAAGATCCCTTCCAACTCTGCTATTGTATTGTATTGTATTTTTACCTGTGGACCCCAAATTCAGCAGACAACAGGAACTTCAGAAAGCTCTCTGTGTGTGTCTGTCTGTCAAATATTACTCGACCTGCCACTCAAAATGATTTTCCAGAGGGACCGCTTTCAAATGAAAGTATTTTATTTTCAAAATATCACATGGGGCATTGTGAACCTCGGCTCAGGATTTGGAAATGTAACCAGGAGCAATAAGTAAAAAAAAAAAAAAAAAGAAAGAAAGGAGAAGAATTCAAATAATTGCAGTCCTGAATTGCACAGGGGGGAAAAAACAAAAAAACAACAGAAAGCTATAACTAAGACTCCCTTTAAAAATATCTAGCATTTTCTATTCCGCAGTTGCTTCAAGGAGCCTCCAGGTTTAAACCCAACGGATGAGTTAACCCACTTTTCTGGAAATCCAAAATGCAATGAATCACAAACTAATTAAAAAGGCTGTATTAGCAACACACATCTAAACCACACAGAAAACCCAGATAAAAACTAATCAGGTTAAGGTGTTATCTGCTGGAATCTCCCACATCTTTCTGAGCTGATTAACCACCCTGTGCAAACATTCTCTCTTCTGAATGAGTCTTCAGAGGTATTCAGAATAGTGACCTCTCTGAACTTGATAGCCCAAACAGAAAAAATGTTGGTTTATTTTGGAATTATCTATTATATGAGCCCTCAATCTTTCTTGTGCTCTGTATAAATTGGATATTATATCGATGGTCGGTTGGAATGAGCATTGCCAACATTGGATTCACCCAACATATCCAGTCATCATTTATGGCTAAGAGCTTTGCATGAATCCATGGTTGGTATACCATGGTTTATTAAGGCGTGTGGGGCACGAACCCCGTGAATTGACTTATTTAACCACAGTTGAAATATAAAGAAAGTGAAGAGGAACTAAAGAGCCTCTTGATGTGGGTGAAGGAGGAGAGTGCAAAAGTTGGCTTCAAACTCGACATCAAGAACGCTAAGATCATGGCATCCGGCCCTCTCAATTCATGGCAAGTAGATGGGGAAGAAATGGAGGTAGGGACGGATTTTATTTTCCTGGATTGCCGCAGATGGGGACTGCAGCCAAGAAATTAAAAGAGGCTTGCTGCTGGGGAGGGAAGCTATATGGCAAATCTAGACAGCAGACCAAAAAGCAGAGGCATCACCCTGCCAATCAAAATGCATCTAGTCAAGGCGATGGTTTTCCCACTTGCAATGGATGGCTGTGAAGGTTGGACCATAAGGAAGGCTGAGGGCCAAAGAATGGAGGCCTTTGAACTCTGGTGCTGGAGAAGAAGACTCCTGCATTGTGTCCCTTGGACTGCAAGGCGATCCAACCGGTCAGTCCTAGAGGAGATCAACCCTGGCTGCTCCTTAGAAGGTCCTAAATCCTGAAGAGGAAACTCAAATCCTTTGGCCACCTAATGAGAAGGAAGAAGGACTCCCTGGAGAAGAGCCTCATGCTGGGAACGATGGAGGGCAAAAGAAGAAAGGGACGGCAGAGAAGGAGGTGGCTGGATGGAGTCACCAAAGCAGTCGGCGTGAGCTTAAATGGACTCCAGAGGATGGGAGAGGACAGGAAGGCCTGGAGGGACGTTGTCCATGGGGTCACGATGGGTCGGACGCGACTTCATATCTAACAACAAGAAGGGCTCCTCTGAAGTTCAGGTTCCTCCTGGATTACTTGACAGCCATGTTGGGTCCTAAGTTTTACTTTGAGTTGGGTGGTATTATTTGTGTTGTTTCCCCAGCTCTTCCTCCCTACAACGCACAATTCAAAACTCGTCTCGGATGTGGCATGGAGTGAAGGAAAAGCGGGGTCTCCCCCAAAGTTGCCCCCATTTCTTTGTAGAATCAGTGACTGCTTTGCCATTCTCGGTGGGTTTCAACTTTTCAAATGCTCTGCTTTGTGTGTTTGTGTGTGTGTGTGTGTGTGTGTGTGTGTGTGTGTATTTTGCTTCTTCAGCTGTAACTGCTGCCTCTCTTCTTTTTAATCCTCAATTTCCTTTTGCTACATTATCACTCTTCCCTTTCATTGTTTCTATTCTATTCTATTCCATTCCTTATTCTATTCTATAATTCTCCTCCATTCCATTCCTTATTCTATTCTATGTTATTCTATTCTATGCTATTCTATTCTCTTTCATTCCATTCCACTTATTCTATTCTATACTATACTATTCTATGCTATGCTATTCTCTTCCATTCCACTCCTTATTCTATTCTATTTTATTCTCTTCCATCCATTCCATTCCACTCCTTATTCTATTCTATAGCAATAGCAATAGCAGTAGACTTATATACCGCTTCATAGGCCTTTCAGGCCTCTCTAAGCGGTTTACAGAGAGTCAGCATATTGCCCCCAACAATCTGGGTCCTCATTTTACCCACCTCGGAAGGATGGAAGGCTGAGTCAACCCTGAGCCGGTGAGATTTGAACCGCTGACCTGCTGATCTAGCAGTAGCCTGCAGTGCTGCATTTAACCACTGCGCCACCTTGGCTCTCTATGCTATGCTATTCTTTCATTCCATTCCGTTCCTCATTCTATTCTATGCTATGCTATTCTATGCTATTCTTTTCCATTCCTTATTCTATTCTATGCTATTCTCTTCCATTCCTTATTCTATTCTATGCTATTCTCTTCCATT
Organism: Thamnophis sirtalis; assembly: GCF_051295495.1. Taxonomy (NCBI): domain Eukaryota; kingdom Metazoa; phylum Chordata; class Lepidosauria; order Squamata; family Natricidae; genus Thamnophis; species Thamnophis sirtalis. The sequence goes on from NW_028261395.1 coordinate 42,480,946, forward strand.
CCATTCCTTATTCTATTCTATTCTATGTTATTCTCTTCTATTTCACTCCTTATTCTATTCTATATTATTCTCTTCCATTCCATTTCATTCCACTCCTTATTCTATTCTATGCTATGCTATTCTTGCATTCCATTCCGTTCCTCATTCTATTCTATTCTATGCTTTGCTATTCTCTTCCATTCCTTATTCTATTCTATGCTATTCTCTTCCATTCCTTATTCTATGCTTTGCTATTCTCTTCCACTCCTTATTCTATTCTATGCTATTCTTGCATTCCATTCCATTCCTCATTCTATTCTATTCTATTCTATTCTATTCTATTCTATGCTTTGCTATTCTCTTCCATTCCTTATTCTATTCTATGCTATTCTCTTCCATTCCTTATTCTATTCTATGCTATTCTCTTCCATTCCTTATTCTATGCTATGCTATTCTATTTTATTCTATGCTATTCTCTTCCATTCCATTCCTTATTTTATTCTATCCTATCCTATCCTATCCTATGCTAAAATTCTATTCCATTAATACCAATCCTCGCCAGCGCCCAGCGGGCGGGCGGAACGCCGGACTCCCAGACAGGCGGCCGGCGGCGCCTCCTCCCTTCCGCCCGAGGCAGCGCGGTCCGAGCCGCGGGCTCCGCCTTTCTCGCCCGTCCGCCCGCCCGCCCTCGGGAGGGCCTTGAGCCGAGCGCCGCTGCACCTTGGCAAGTCACATCACGCGCGGCGGCGGCGGCGGCGGCGTGATTTCCCCATTTAACCGGAGCGGCGTCGGCGATTCCAGCGGCGGGTAGGGGGCGGTCTCTGTGCCGGAGCCCCGTCCCCCTCCCCACTCCAAGCCCGCCTCTCTCTCGGTCCCTCCCGCGGCTGCAGAGGCGGGCAGCGCAGCCCGGCTTTCTCTCGCTCTCTCTTTCCCTCCTTCCTCCTCCTCCTCCCCAGCAATTCAAAGCGCTCCCCAGCCGCCCCCGCCGCGGCCCTTTGCAGCCAGCGGCGGCCAAGGAAGCGGCCAGTTTGAGCCGGGAAGGGACGGAGCTCTCGGCGGGGCCGGCCACGCCACCTCCCCCCGTCTTTTTTCCCCCTTCTCCGCCTCCCTTTCCCTCCCTTCTTTCCCGGCTGCACTTTCTCTCTGTGTGTGTGTCTCTCTATACCTTTCTCTGGATCTCTAGATCTCTCTCACTCTCTGGATCTCTCCTTCTCGCTCTCTCTGGATCTCTAGATCTCCTTCTCGCTCTCTCTGGATCTCTTCTCTCGCTCTCTGAATCTCCCCCTCGCTCTCTCTGGATCTCTCTCTCTCGCCCTTTCCCCGCGCGCCTGGCAACTTAGGATCGCCGCGCCAAAGGGGCTGGCCGCCTAGGGACGCGGGGCCAACCCCCCCCCCCACCTCCACCGGCTTCCTCGCGGACTCGCCGCCGGGTCTTTTGTTGCCGCGATGCGGCGGGCGAAGGGTTCCCCCCGGTCGCCCCCCGCCGCCTCCGCCCGGCTGCCTCCGCCTCTGCTGCGCTCGCTGTTGCTGTTGCTGCTGCTGGCGCCGTGGCCGGCCCGCGGCAACCGGAGCTGTCCGGAGAAAGAGCTGGAGCGGCGGGAGGAAGAGGCCAACGTCGTCCTGACCGGCACGGTGGAGGAGATCTTCAACGTCGACCCGGTGCACCAGACCTACTCGTGCAAGGTAAGCGCGGGGCAGCGGCTGATGGGGGGGGGGGAAGAGAGAGATACAGAGAGGAGAGGAAGAGAGAGAGGAAGAGAGAGGAAGAGGAGAGAGAGGAGAAGAGGAGAGGAAGAGAGAGAGAGAGAGAGAGAGAGAGAGAGAGTTCCCTACGCACGCGCACACCCGCGGTGGGAAATTTTGGGGAGGGGGGGGCTTTTCTTCCTTCTCAGTCCGAATTTTACTCGCTGGAGAACTGGGAGGAAAAAGGGCGATCGCGTAGCCTCACTTGTTGCTTTCCCATCTCCCCCCACACCCTCCGCTCTCTGGTTAGGAGAAAAGGAAGGGAGGGAGGAGGAAAGGGAGAGAGAGAGAGAGAGAAGAAAGAAAGAAGGAAAGAGGGGGAAAGAAAGAGTGGAGGAAGTAAAGAAAAAGGGGGAGCGAAAGAAAGAGGAAAGGAAGGAAAAAAGAAAGAAAGAGCAAAGGTAGGAAAGAGAAAGAAAGAGGGAAAGAAAGAAAGAGCGGAGGAAGGAAAGAGGGAAAGAAAGAAAGGAAGGAAAAAAGAGCGAAGGAAAGAAAGAGAAAGAAAGAGAGGGAAAGAAAGAAAGAGCGAAGGAAGGAAAGAAAGAAAGAGAGGGAAAGAAAGAAAGAGCGGAGGAAGGAAAGAGAAAGAAAGAGAGGGAAAGAAAGAAAGAGCGGAGGAAGGAAAGAGAAAGAAAGAAAGAAAGAGCGGAGGAAGGAAAGGGGGAAAGAAAGAAAGAGGAAAGGAAGGAAAAAAGAAAGAAAGAGCAAAGGAAGGAAAGAGAAAGAAAGAGAAGGAAAGAAAGAGCGGAGGAAGGAAAGAGAGGGAAAGAAAGAAAGAGCGGAGGAAGGAAAGAGAAAGAAAGAAAGAAAGAGCGGAGGAAGGAAAAAGAAAGAAAGAGAGGGAAAGAAAAAGAGCGGAGGAAGGGAAGAAAGAAAAGAAAGAAAGAGCGAAGGAAGGAAAGAAAGAAAGGGAAAAAAAGGAAAACACTCTTCTAGGTTTCTGTGCTTTTATCTCAGCGGCTGGCTCTCTCTCCCCAGAAGGTATCAAGAGGGATTTTATTTTGCAGGGTTAAATTAGTTGGGAGAAAGAAGTTGCTTTCTTGCTTTCTTCCCCGCAAGCTGAGTTTCTTCCCCCCCTGCCCCCCCCTGTCCTCCGCCCCCTTTTCCCCCTTCATAGCAGCATCACTCACGGAAATGGGCAGTAGCTGATTGTGCCATCCGGGACTGGAAAAAAATATGAATTAAATTCCAAGAAATGGGGAATAACCCCCCCAACCCCTATTTTGTGTGCCTTGGACACCTCAACATCCACCCCCCAAATAAAAACCTCCCTCCCTTCCACCAGGGAGTCAGCAGGACATTTTGGAAGCAAACACCCACCTTGTTTTTTCCCCTGAGCTACTCTTAAAAGATACATTCTAGGGACTTTTTTTTATAAAAGTTTTCTTTTAAACTCTCAGCCACTAAAACAAACAAAAACATACCGCAGGCACTTGTTCCCTTCCCTTTAATATATACTTGTGTCAGATTGTGATTCTTTTGTGACTGTGATTCGAAATTGATGGATAAATGTTGTTGTTCGTTGCGAAGTCGTGCCCCACCCTTCGCGACCCCATGGACAACGTCCCCCAAGTCCTTCCTGTCCTCTCTCATCCTCTGGAGTCCATTGAAGCTCACGCCGGCTGCCTTCAGTAACTCCATCCAGCCACCTCATTCTCTGATGTCCCCTTCTTCTTTTGCCCTCCATCGTTCCCAGCATGAGGCTCTTCTCCAGGGAGTCCTTCTTCCTTCTCATTAGGTGGCCAAAGGATTTGAGTTTCCTCTTCAGGATTTAGGACCTTCTAAAGAGCAGTCAGGATTGATCTCCTCCAGGACTGACCGGTTGGATGGCCTTGCAGTCCAAGGGACTCAATGCAGGAGTCTTCTCTCTCCAGCACCAGAGTTCAGAGGCCGCCATTCTTTGACACTCAGCCTTCCTTATGGTCCAACCTTCACAGCCATCCATTGCAACTGGGAAAACCATCTCCTTGACTAGACACACTTGTGTTGGCAGGGTGATGTCTCTGCTTTTTAGCATGCTGTCTAGATTTGACGTAGCTTTCCTCCCCAGGAGCAAGCGTCTTTGTAAATACCCCCTAATAATAACACAATTGATGATTGCCTGAGAATAAGTCTTCATTAAATACAGCAAAACCTCTCTTCCAGACCGAAGTCTTGATTTACACCTTGCACTAAGCCTGGGTGTGTTTTAACTTTTTTTTTTTTTAACAAACCAGGTTTGCCCGGTGAAATATAAACCATGTGTGACTGTGGGAGCTCACCAGCAAGGCAGGACAGTGGTGGTGGTGCAGGGTGAATTACCGGGATTTTGGGGGATTGAAATCCACGTAATGTAAAGTTGTCAAGATTGGCAAATGCTGGCTTAAAGATTTTGCAGCATCTTTTAAAGAGTTCTTTGAATCAACAGATTAACAGAGTTGGAAGGGACCCTGTAGGTCATCTAGTCCATCTTAGAACTGAGTTGGCACTGATGGGAGATCAAAAAGATTTGTGGGTACAACGATGCAATTAAAGAGGGTTTAGGGTGGGTGGGTGGGTGGGAGGAATCCCCTTGTGCAAAGCAAAATCTTCCCACAGCTTTTCGGAAGATATTTATGTAAGGTTTATCCCCTGTCACAGCATGATCTTATTATATTCAGGTTATTATATTATACTAGCTGGACACCCGTGCTTTGCGCTGAAGCCATGCAGGGAAATTTTGGTTCACAGTCCATTGGCTCAGTGATGATCGGTGATTGAAACACATAAGGGAATATCGCTCCTGCCGCCTTGAGTCCGGAAGCAATTCCATAGGTGGAATAAGCATAGACACTTTGGTGAGGTACCGATGTTTAGTACTGTAAGCAGCCCAGACCGCTCCTGAGGGAAGGAGTGGAACGCCCGCCAGTTTAAACTGAGGTAACGGAATGTGTGGCAGCTGGCAGTTGGAACAGAGTTCTTTTCAGGTGGGGAGGGGGGAGTAGGGTGTCTAACTCATTAGCATCGGAGCGTATTAATATAAGGCTATTGGCAGTTGGAACATAGTTCTTTTCAGTTTGGGAAGAGAAGTAGAGTGTCTAACTCCTTAGCATCAGAGTGTGTTAATATAAGACAACTGGCAGTTGGAACAGAGTTCTTCTCAGTTGGGGAGGGGGAGTAGAATGTCTAACTCCTTAGCATCAGAGCATGTTAATATAAGGCAACTGGCAGTTGGAACAGAGTTCTTTTCAGTTGGGGAAGGGAGTAGAGTGTCTAACTCCTTAGCATCAGAGCGTATTAATTACTGTATAAGAATTACTAATGGTCATTTCGAAAAATCTTTTCTTAGCGAGCACCTAGAAGCCAAGATGTGCCAAATTTCAGGTTTTATAGGCTTTATGGCTCTAGAGGTTTCGTGATGATGCCTGAGTGGTATTTGGCTTTTATATATCTAGATTAAGAAAGGGGTTCTTAGAGGAGGCTACCTACCTTTGCAATAGGAGTTGCTACCAGTAGAAGAGTACGGCGAAGACAGACCCGTGCATGGATTCCTCTAGGAATAATTCTCAACTCTTAAGGAAAGGAATTGAGCAATTTACAGGGATTTGCTGCAGGGATGAGGAAGAATTAAACGATCCAGAGGCAGATGCTTAAGAAAAAAAAGTAGAGCAATAAATCATCAAACACAACGAAGCTGCTTTGGACTCAGCCAACAGCGTTCAATCCTCAATTTCTCTTGCGCATCATTTGCAAATGACACTATTCCCAATGTGAGTTTTGAAGGAACGTCAGCTGGAATTCAGTGGCAGAACTAACTCTTGGCAGTCCTCGGCTTAACGACAGTTCACTTAGTGACTGAGGTCACAATAGCGCTGAAAATGGTTTTTCACACTTTGTAGCAGGAATCAAAAATTCAGATCCTTTTCCAAACTGGTTCATACTTACGACTGTTGCTGTCACGTAATCCCCAATGGCGAGCGAAGTCAAAGATTCACTTAACAACCCGTTCACTTAACAATGCAGTGGTTTAAGTTAGTGTCACTAACTTAAACAACTGTGGTGATTCATTTAACCGCTGGTGCAAGAGAGGGGACAAAACCCACTTAAATGCCTCACTTAGCAACATAAATCTTAGGCTCGACTGTGGTTGTAAGTAGAGAACTACTGTGTTTTCCCCAAAATAAGGTCTATTCAAAAAGTAAAGCCTAGCCCATTTTTTGGGGGGGTTAAGCCTAATATAAGCCCTACCCCAAAAATAAGCCCTAGTGAAGGGGTGGGCATAGCCAGCACAAGAGGCAGTCCTTCCCTAATCATCACATGGATTGTGCTCGCCACCTCCTGCAACCCCCCCCCCCAAATAAGACTTCCTGGAAACAAGCCTTAGCTCAGTGATGGATGACCTTTTCTGGACTGAGTGCCCAAAATGGGCATATAATACAATACAATAGCAGAGTTGGAAGGGACCTTGGAGGTCTTCTAGTCCAACCCCCTGCCTAGGCAGGAAACCCTACACCGTTTCAGACAAATGGCTATCCAGCATCTTCTTAAAGACTTCCAGTGTTGGGGCATTCACAACTTCTGGAGGCAAATTCTTTTCCACTGATTAATTGTTCTCACTGTCAGGAATTTTCTCCCTAATTCTAAGTTGCTTCTCTCCTTGATTAGATTCCACCCATTGCTTCTTCTCCTGGTGCTTTGGAGAGTAGTTTGACTCCCTCTTCTTTGTGGCAACCCCTGAGATACTGGAAGACTGCTATCATGTCTCCCCTGGTCCTTCTTTTCATTCAACTAGACATTCCCAGTTCCTGCAACCGTTCTTCATATGTTTTAGCCTCCAGTCCCCTAATCTTGGTTGGTCGTCTCTGCACTCTTCTAGAGTCTCCACATCTTTTCTACATCGTGGCGATGTGCATGTGTGAATGGGTGCGCGCACGCCCAACCTCTGTCCAAATGGAATGCGGGCGCAGCCCCATGCATGCACCCCACCTCCATGGGCATCCACGGACAGCCCCCTACATATCCCTACCTCCCTGTGCATGCATGCACGCCCTCCCGCATGCTTCCCACCTTATGCATGCACCCACACACAGACGCGGCCCACCCCCTACACGTTCATGGCAGAGACCCGATAACCAGCTGCCTGGTGGGAGGTACAGCTGAAGTAGGGTGGCAGTGCTGCATGCCCCCTGTGGCACGTGGGCGAAAGGTTTGCCCTTATGGCCCTAGCTGTTTTTGGCGGGAGGGGTGAGGTTCCCAAAGAAAATAAGGCTTATTTTCGGGGGAACCTGGTAACTGTGTCATCCCTGATTTTTATGCCATTTTGGTTGAATATCACTCAACTTCTTGAATGAATGTGCCCACAAATCTTTTTGATATCCCACCAGTGCCAACTCATTTCAAAGATGGATTGGTTGGCACTCCTGAATGCCTATATGATTATAGGCACTTTGGGGGGAAAAAACTTTTTTAAAAAAGGCACAGAACTGAATTATGATAATAGATATAGTCAAATGAAGGAGAGATAATGATAAACAATGTATATATAAGCATGGGTACAACATGGGGAAATTGGATGTAAATTGTAAACAGTGATTTGGAAAGGAAGATTGGAAACTTGAAACAAACTTGAACATTGGGCACTATTTAATAAAATTAAATCCAATGGTGAAAAGAGTAAGGTGCTACATTTTAGGCAAGGAAAACGAAATGTACAGGGACAGTATAGGTGATACCTTGCTCAATAGTAGTAACTGTGAGAAGGGATCTTGGAGTCCTAGTGGACAACCACTTAAACAGGAGCCAGCCGTGTGTAGCAGCTGCCAGAAAAACCAACACAGTTCTAGGCTGCATCAACAGAAAGATAGAATCAAGATCACGTGAAGGGTTAATACCACTTTATAAGGCCTTGGTAAGGCCACACTTGGAATACGGCATCCAGTTTTGGTCGCCACGACGTAAAAAAGATGCTGGGACTCTAGAAAGAGTGCAGAGAAGCGCAACAAAGAGGATTAGGGGACTGGAGGCTAAAACATATGAAAAACGGTTGCAGGAACTGGGGATGTCTGGTTTAATAGAAAGAAGGACCAGGGGAGACATGATAGCAGTCTTCCAATATCTGAGGGGCTGCCCCAAAGAAGAGGGAGTCAAGCTATTCTCCAAAGCACCAGAGGGCAAGACAAGAAGCAATGGGTGGAAACTAATCAAGGAGAGAAGCAACCTAATACTGAGGAGAAATTTCGTGACAGTCACAATTAATCAGTGGAACAGAATTTGCCTCCAGAAGTTTTGAATGCCCCAACACTTGAAGCCTTTAAGAAGATGTTGGATAACAATTTGTCTGGAACAGTATAGGGTTTCCTGCCTAGGTAGGGGGTTGGACTAGAAGACCTCCAAGAGCCCTTCCAACTCTGCTATTGTATTGTATAAACCTTTGTTACTAAATGTTATTGGTGTCTAGCTAGAATAGGCCATAAGGAATAGTGTTATTGGGATACTAGAAATAGCAAATGAGATGCCAGTATGTGGTTATGACTTGAGTTTTGGTATGTTTTATGATGAAGGACGTTTAAACAATTATAGTCAAAAGAGAATGGCGGTAGGATGATGGTAATCTGTACAAATATATTTGATTTAAAATACTAGAATTAATATGAATCATTTTTAGTTTTGAAAACTAAAAAGAAAAAAAACTTTTAATAAAAAAAAGACAGAATTCCATTTTCTTAAAGACAAGGAGGACATATGATTCTCATTGGGTTTAAATGTTCTGCTGGGGCATAATTAAGTATTTTTAGACAGCAAGGAAGGCGAGGCGGTGGCTTGAAAAGCCTTTGAAAAAGTGCTGCTGTGGGCACCCAGCCTTAAACATCTGCACCCATACAGCTGCTTTTTTACACGTTCTGTAAAAAGTTTGGGAAAGTTTCAAAGCCACCTTTTGGAATCGAACCGCTAGTCGAGGGGTTCGGCAACCCGTGTGGCTCTGGGAGCCGCATGTGGCTCTTTCAAACCCTCTGCTGCGGCTCCCTGTCGCTCAAAATATGCCTCGCAACCACCAATGTGTAATACCCGCCGGCATGAGATTCATTCAGCGTTTCGAAAAGAAAAGTTTCAGAAATAAACAGAAGACTTAATTCAACTCCGTATGCTAGTTTTGTGGGCGCTCGGGAAATAGTCAGGCACGGGAAGGAGTTTCTGTGGCTCCCGGTGTTTTCTTTTCGGTGGGAAATGGGTCCAAATGCCTCTTTGAGTGTTTAAGGTTGCCAATTCCTGTTGAAAATAGTTGCTGTCTATTGTTTGGCTCAGGGGCTCAGGCTAAGACGTTGAGCTTGTCGATCAGAAAGGTTGACAGTTCGGTGGTTCGAACCCCTAGCGCCCCGTAACGGAGGGAGCTCCCGTGACTCATCCCAGCTTCTGCCAATCTAGCAGTTCGAAAGCACGTAAAAAATGCAAGTAGAAAAATAGGAACTATCTTTGGTGGGAAGGGAACAGCGTTCCATGCGCCTTCGGGAGTTGAGTCATGCCGGCCACATGACCACGGAGATGTCTTCGGACAGCGCTGGCTCTTCGGCTTTGAAACGGAGAGGAGCACCGCCCCCTAGAGACCAGCACAGACGTGCGAGGGGAACCTTTACCTTTTTGTTTGAGTCTGAAATCACCTCCCAACTATGATGGATTTTTTCCCCCTCTGCTAAACCGTGCTGATTTTAAAACAAATAAACCAGACCCAAAGTGCCAGCTAGTTGCTGGCATTTTTCAATCTATATTGCAACATCAATCCACAAGCTTTATTCTCTGAAATATTTCTGTAGTACTGCTTGTCCACGGGGAACGGCGGAGGGAGGAGTGAAAATTGGATGCAGGTATAGTCCTTGCCTTAAGCACCACAACCGAACCCCAAATTTCCAGGCGCTAAGTGAATTCCCCTCCCATTTTACGACCTTTCCAGCCACAGTTATTCAGTGAACCATAGCAATTATTCACAGGGCGGTGAAGGGAACCTGGCTTCCCCCTTGACTTTGCCCGCCGCAAGCTTTCCTAGAACATAGAATCGTCGGCTTGGTTGGGAAGGGACCTTGGAGGTCTTCTAGTCCAACCCCGGGCTCCAAGGCAGGAGACCTTACGCCCGTGATGGTGACCCACAGGTGGCATGTGGACCCTTATTTGTGGGTACACAAAGCCGTTGCCCCAGCTCAGCAGCACCGCACATGTATGTGTAGGAAGTTATCACCCAGCCCTCTCCCAGAAAAAATGAAATTATCCTAGGAAATGTTGAAAAGGCAGAATATTTCTCTGGATGTGAAAAGGAAGAAACACGTTTTAAAAGACAGAATAGCTGCCTGCAGCTTCCTGCCCATCCCCACTTTGTCGGTGGGCCATTAAGAAGGCCAAGCTAGTCCCTTTACATAATAAAGAGTTCTCCACTTCAGCTCCAGGGAGATGGGATTAAGGCATGATAATATTGGCGCTTTACCCAACTCCCCCACATGGCATCTGAGAGCTCAACCAAACCTGGATTCAAAACGCAGCCTAGAGAGTTGCCCCTGCATGGGCCCATGGGAGCCTGACAACTAATCAGAATACAAGATCAAGATCAAAGGCCAGAGAGGGCATAAAACCAGGGACTTTCAGCATCTCAGTCGGCCCTTCTCTTTTCTCCAACAACATTGAAGCATGCAATCACCTTTTCTGTTCAGGACTCAAGCCATGTGGCCCTGTCCAACAATAAACCATCTTTCCAAGCAGCCTCCATGTCTCCAGTGTCTTTTTGCCCACTTGGAGCCGAACCCAGAAGGACATTTCTTTCAACACATGCATACCTCCCACCGCTCAGCTGGATTTTGGGTCTCTGCTGCGCATGTGGGAGATGTGCGTGTATGCGCGAGAACAAAAAAAACATTAAGCCATCATGGCCTTATACCATGCAGGTTAAATGGTGGTCCAGTCGATGCTTGTTGCAAAAAGGGGGAGGGGGAATCTCGTGACCCTGGGAATCACTGCCACGGTGGTAAATATGAGCCAAGGGTTTAAATGTTGATCCCAAGACCATGGGGATCTTGTAAGTCACTAAGCTTAAGAATTCAATCTGCCTCACGGGGGTTGTCTTTAAGGCTCAAAGGAAAGGCAGAGAAGACGTGGATTTTTTAAAAAGAAAACTTTTTATTTTTTATTTTCATACAAATACAATACAATACAATAGCAGATATACAATATACCCTGAAAGGAGAAGTTTGGGCTGGTATCTTCGATATAACTCGTTTTACAGGTGTGGGGACATTTCTGTGCTAGGTTGAAAGAGGCACCCCTGTTCCTCCCTCCCCAGTTTTGATGTTAGGACCAATACAATACAATAGCAGAGTTGGAAGGGACCTTGGAGGTCTTCTAGTCCAACCCCCTGCCTAGGCAGGAAACCCTATACCACTTCAGACAAATGGCTATCCAACATCTTCTTAAAGACTTCCAGTGTTGGGGCATTCCCAACTTCTGGAGGCAACTTCTGTTCCACTGATTAATTGTTCTCACTGTCAGGAAATTTCTCCTTAGTTCTAAGTTGTTTCCCTCCTTGATTAGTTTCCACCCATTTTGCTTCTTGTTCTCCACTGGAAAATAGTTGCAATGGGTGGAAACTAATCAAGGAGAGACGCAACCTGGGATTAAGGAGGAATTTCCTAACAGTGAGGACAATTGATCAGTGGAACAACTTGCCTCCAGAAGTTGTGAATGCTCCAACACTGGAGGTTTTTAAAGAAGATGTTGCAGAACCATTTGTCTGAAGTGGTCCTGCCTAAGCAGGGGGTTGGACTAGAAGACCTCCAAGGTCCCTTCCAACTCTGTTATTCTATTCTATTCTAGTCTGATGAAAAAAAAAAGGAGTAGGGGAGACACGATAGCAATGTTCCAATATCTCAGGGGCTGCCCCAAAGAAGAGGGAGTCAAGCTATTCTCCAAAGCACCTGAAGGCAGGACAAGAAGCAATGGGTGGAAACTAATAAGAATTATAAATGTAAAGAAGAAGAACATTCATGTGACTGTATACTTAAAATGGTATGTAAGAGAATAAAAAGATTTTAAAAAATCTTTGAGAAAAAGAAAAAGGGGACTGTGTAGTTTTTAAGTCGCAAGTTTTCAGGGAAACTATTTGCTGAGAATAAGGATACAAGCCACAAAGTTGCAGTCCTGCAGTCATAAGTGGGAGGAGATGGGCGATAGGAACGATGAGAAGACTAATAGTAATAGTAACGCAGACTTAGTGAATGGTTTGACAGTGGTGAGGGAATGATTTGTTTAGCAGAGTGATGGCATTCGGGGGAGAAAAACTGTCCTTGTGTCTAGTTGTTCTGGTGTGCAGTGCCCTATAGAGTCGTTTTGAGGGTAGGAGTTGAAACAATTTACGTCCAGGATGAGAGGGGTCTGGAGATATTTCCACAGCCCTCTTTCTGACTCCTGCAGTGTCCAGGTCCTCAATGGAAGGCAGGTTGGCAGCCATTGTTTTTTCTGCAGTTCTGATTATCCGTTGAAGTCCGTGTCTGTCTTGTTGGGTTGCAGAGCCAAACCAGACAGTTATGGAGGTGGAGAGGACAAGACTCCATCATTCCTCTGTAGAACTGTATTTATCTACCTGGACCACCTAAGGTGGGTTAATTCCACACACACACACAGAGTAGTTGTGCATCCCCATCCAGGGTCCAGGCATAACAATGTGACAAGGGAACAAACTTTTGCAGAGTCCTAGAGTGATGTGGAGGATGGTGATGTGAATAAAGGTGCTTTCATTCAGCAGTCTGCCAAGGAAAACATCTTAGAAAGGTTGCCCTCCCCCCTGTTTTTTTTAAAGGGAGACACACACCCCCTCCAATTAACCCTGCAGGGGTTCTTAATGGGCAATTCTCCTGAAGTGGTTGGCTGCTCCTCTGAATGTAAATTTCAGCTACCACTTAAAAGCGGTTTCCCCCACCCCCCTTCCTCCTTTCTCACTCTTAAATTCTCTTGTTGCTGGTATCACCTTTGCTCAAACTTGATCCTCTTAGAATGTTCCTTCCTACCTTTTCTGCTTTTAATCCTCTGTGTACCCAAAAGGGATCTGGGAGGGGGGGGGCTTCTAATGCAGCTCATCTTAATTGCTCCAGCCTCTGGGTGGGAAGGTGATAGGCTTTTAACTTTCCTGAACTGGCTGTTTAGTGATTCTCTCTCTCCCTCCCTCCCTCCTTCCTTTCTTTCCTCCCTCCTCCTCCCCTCCTTCCTTCCTTTCTGCCCTCCATCCTTCCTTCCTTTCCTCCCTCCTCCTCCCCTCCTTCCTTCCTTTCTGCCCTCCCTCCTTCCTTTCTTTCCTCCCTCCTCCTCCCCTCCTTCCTTCCTTTCTGCCCTCCATCCTTCCTTCCTTTCCTTCCTTCTTCCTTGCCTCCCCTTCCTTCCTTTCCTCCCTCCTTCCTTCTTTCCTTCCTTCCTTTCATCCTTCCTTCCTCCCTTCTTTCCTTTCCTTCCTTCCATTCCTCCCTTGCCTCTCCTTCCTTTCCGCCCTCCTTCCTTCCTTTCCTCCCTTCTTCCTTGCCTCTCCTTCCTTCCTTTCCTCCCTCCTTCCTTCTTTCCTTCCCTCCTTTCATCATTCCTTCCTCCCTTCTTTCCTTTCCTTCCTTCCTTCCATTCCTCCCTTGCCTCTCCTTCCTTCCCTTCCTCCTTCCTTCTTTCCATTCCTTCTTTCCTTCCTTCCCTCCTTCCTTCCCTCCTTCCTTCCCTCCCTCCTTTCCTCCCTCCCTCCTTCCTTTTCTCCCTCCCTCCTTCCTTCCTTCCTTTCCTCCCTTCTTCCTTGCCTCTCCTTCCTTCCTTTCCTCCCTCCTTCCCTTCTTTCCCTCCTTCCTTCCTTTCCTCCCTCTCTTTTCTTTCCTTCCTTCCCTTCCCCCTCCCTCCTTCCTTTCCTCCCTCCCTCCTTCCTCCCTTCTTTCCTTTCCTTCCTTCCTTCCTTTCCTCCCTTGCCTCTCCTCCCTCTCTCCCTCCCTCCCTCCCCAGCCAGGTTAAAACAATGAATCCCTGTAAATCTTTAGTCCTTGGCTGATCTTGCCAACATATTCATAACCCCAAGGCAAAAAAAAAACCTCCCACCCCCAATGCCTTGCTTAAATCACAGGCCTTAAAGTAGCTCAGAGCTGAGTTTTTGGGTTTGGTCTCCCTCCCGCATTCATTCATTCATTTTAAAATTCATTTATTTTCTTCCTAAAGCCCTCGGTGGCATGTACGGGTGTTTAATCTTCAAAATGGAGAGGCGTAGAAGGAAGATTGAGGAAAACTAAATGAGCTGCTCTCATTTAATTAAACATTGTGACAGAACGCCTAAAGGGCTTTCCCACTGAGGCTGAGAAGGTAATTTCACCTAGGGTCCATATAACCATATATTATATACAGGCCCCATTGCTCTGTTTTGGATTCTGATATGACCTTGTCTAATCAATACAGTAGTATTGTATTATATATTTTAATTGTACAGTATTATTTCAATATAGTATATTGTTTCACACACACACACACACACACACACACACACACCTTCTCAGCATCAATGGAAAAGCCCTTGCCACAATATTTAATTCAATTTTGCTAAAAAAAAATTTTTTTAAATCGCTCTTTTCTGTAAAGACATTAGCCTTTACCCCATCTTTCAAACTTGTAAATATTTTTAAGTAAAATGACATTTTATATTGGTATGAGTCAACAACGCCAGGCATGCTTTTATTCTTTTATTTGCATTTGGGGGGAGAGAGGGGGAGGAGGGAGGGAAGGAGAAATAGAGCAGAGAGAGCAGGGAGAGGAGAGAGAGAGAAAGAGGAGAGAAGAGAGAGAGAAAGAGGAGAGACGAGAGAGAAAGTGAGAGGAAGAGAAAAAGAGAGGAAAGAGGAGAGAGCAGGGAGAGGAGAGAAAGAAGGAGAGAGAGAAAGAGCAGAGCGAAAGAGAAGATAAAGACAGAGGAGAGAAGAGAGAAAAGAGAAAAAGAGAAAGAGGAGAGGAGAGAGAAAGAGAGGAGAGTGAAAGAGAAGATAAAGACAGAGGAGAGAAGAGAGAAAAGAGAAAAAGAGAAAGAGGAGAGGAGAGAGAAAGAGAGAGAGAGGAGAGAAAAGGAGGAGAGTGAGAGAAAGACGAGTGAGAGCAGGGAGAGAGGAAAGAAGGAGAGGAGAGAGAGAAAGAGGAGAGTGAAAGAGAAGAGAAAGACAGAGGAGAGGGGAGAGAAGAGAGAAAAAAGAAAAAGAAAGGAGAGGAGAGAGATGAGAGAGAGAGCAGGGAGAGGAGAGAAAGGAGAGAGGAGAGAGAGAGAGAGAGGAGAGTGAAAGAAGAGAAAGACAGAGGAGAGGGGAGAGAAGAGAGAAAAAAGAAAAAGAAAGGAGAGGAGAGAGAGAGCAGGGAAAGAGGAGCGAAAGAAGGAGAGAGGGGAGGGAGAAAGAGGAGAGCGAAAGAGAAGAGAAAGACAGAGGAGAGGGGAGAGGAGAGAAAAAAGAAAAAGAGAAAGAGAAGAGAGAGATGAGAGAGAGAGAGCAGGGAAAGAGGAGAGAGGAGAAAGAGGAAAGAGGAGAGAGAGAGAGCAGGGAGAGGAGAGAAAGAAGGAGAGAAGAGAGAGAAAGAGAAGAGAGAGAGGAGAGAGAAGAGCAAAGAAAGGAAGAGAAAAAGAGAGGAGAGAGAGAGAGGAGAGAAAAAGAGGAGAGAGAGAGAGCAGGGAGAGAAGAGAGAGAAGGAGAGAGAAGAGAGAGAAAGAAGAGAGTGAAAGAGAAGAGAGAGAGGAGAGAGAAGAGGAGAGAAAAAGGAGGGGAGAAAGAGGAAGAGAAAAAGAGAGGAGAGAAAGAGAGAGAGAGGAGAGAGAGAGAGACCTTCCCTTTCCAGATCAGTTCAGAGAAACAGGTGGGGGAAGGGCCCAGCCTGGCTTCAACCTTGGCATAAAAAATTCTGCTTACAGACATTTTCTCCGCCAAGCTATGCACATCCGGGGCCTCTCCGATTCCTAATCTTCCCCTTGTTCTGCCAAGAAACGAGGTGGGGCTATTGGTGTGTGCTCCTATTTGGTTGTGGGTCCTCCTCCTCCTCCCGCTTCCTCCTGCCACAACTTGAATCTGGAGCAAAGTGGAAGGCAGCCCGATGCCAAGGCCTCCTTTCTCCCTTTCTTGGAACAGTTTGGTTTTTTTCTTTCTTTCAACCGGTGTGGTTCCTGTTAACTCCGCTGTCGGAGAACCTCTCTCAATCTGGGCTTTGCTAGGAGCCATTTCTTCTGTCTTCCCGGGCTTCCCGAGCGTGGGAAGTTTAGCGCCCACCCATCTCTTCTAGGAAAAAAAAAAAGAAATATCCTGGGAAATAATGAAAAGGCAGAATATGATATTTTCCCTGGATCAGAAATGGAGAAACATGTTTTTAGGCAGGAAACGGACTCACTCTTAATAGCCCCCACTTTGGTCAACGGGCCATTAAAAGGCCCGTCTACTCTACATAACAAAGACCTCCCCCCTTCAGCTCCCGGGGGATGGGATGAAGGCATGATAGTATCAGCCCTTCACCCATCTCACCAGAGGGCACCTGGGAAGAAGCAATGCTCAACCAAGCTTGGGACTCAAAAGACACACAACCTACAAAGGTAGCTAAGACACACACACCCCGGAGTCTGGCAACCAATCAGAATACATTTCTTACACAGGAACAGGAAACAGAGAGGTGGGGCCGAACAGAGAGTAGAAAAAAATTCAGCAAGGCCTTTTTTTCCTCTCCTTTTTTCCTCACCCAACATCTGGAAGCATGGGATCCCCCTTTTCTGTTCAGGACCTCAAGCGATATGACCCTGTCCACCATTAAAACCATCTTTCCAAGCAGCCTCCATGTTTCCAGTGTCTTTTCCTCCACTTGGAGCCGAAAAGGACATTTCTTCCAACATGAGTTTAACGGTCATTGCACCTCGTGCAACGAAATTAAATGCCATCTTCGGCGTCCTTTGTACATAAGAAAACTGCGAAAATAAAACAGAAACACACAAATCTTTCCCGTTCTATTACACGATTCAATTGAAAACCCCTGACATGGCATTAACATTGCACTATATAGTAGAATAGGCACACGGCGGCTCAGCGGCTAAGACGCTGAGCTTGTCGATCAGAAAGGTTGGCCGTTCGGTGGTTCGAATCCCTAGCGCCGCGTAACGGAGTGAGCTCCCGTGACTTGTCCCAGCTTCTGCCAACCTAGCAGTTTGAAAGCGTGACCTGACAAAAGCGCGCCAACAAAACCACAGCGCTAAAACCGCGATGTCATCAACGCGAAGTCATCAACGCGCCAACAACAGCGTGCTGACAGAAGCGCGATTTAGGTTAGGTTAGGGTTAGGTTTAGGGTTAGGTTTAGGGTTAGGTTTAGGGTTAGGTTTAGGGTTAGGGTTAGGTTTAGGGTTAGGTTTAGGGTTAGGTTTAGGTTTACAGCGCGCTTCTGTCAGCGCACTGTTGTCGGCATGCTTCAGCGCTCATTCATCCGCGCAGCTTAGAACCCGCGGTTTTGTCACCGCGGTTTAGTCGGGCGTGCTTTTGTCGTTCGCCCTTTTGTCGGTGAACTGTTCGAAAGCAGGTGAAAAATGCAAGTAGAAAAACAGGGACCACTTTTGGTGGGAAGGGAACAGCGTTCCGTGCGCCTTCGGTGTGGAGTCATGCCGGCCACATGACCACGGAGACGTCTTCGGACAGTGCTGGCTCTTGTGCTTTGAAACAGAGATGAGAACTGCCCCCTAGAGTCGTGAATGATAACTTTAAGCCCTACAGCCCATAAAAACTGTGGTTTCTTTTAGTATTTGGAAAGTTTAGTTTATTGTCATTGCACACCATACAACAAAATTAAATGCCATCTTCAGTGTACACTATAACTATAAAAAATAAAAACACAAACGCACATCCTTCACATGCTATACAATTGAAATTGAAATCCCGGTATTGCATTAATATTGCACTATGCAGTAGAATGCAATATAGTTCTGCTCTGGGGTAGAACCTGTTTTTCAGCCTATTCGTCCTTGTTTTTATTGCCCTGTACCGGCTGCCAGATGATAATAGTTCAAAAAAAAAGGGGGGTGCCCAGGATGAGATGGATCTTTAAGTTTAGTTATAGTTTATAGTTTTATTGATTTGTATGCCGCCCACTCCCGAAGGACTCCGGGCGGCTTACAGTAAAACAAGGGAGGGGGGGATAAGACACAAACAACATATTAAAATATACAACAGTCACAATTTCCGGGGGGGGGGCTGGATATTTCGAGAGTCCCCCGGCCTGCTGGAGCAGCCAGAACTTAACAGCTTTGCGGAAGGCCGGAAGGGTAGTAAGGGTCCGGATCTCCACGGGGAGATCGTTCCAGAGGGCTGGCGCTGCAACAGAGAAGGCTCTGCCCCGGGGAGTCGCCAGCCGACATTGGCTGGCAGATGGAATCCGGAGGAGACCTAACTGTGTGACCTGTAAGGATGTTTGGAACTTTCTTAAGGCAGCGGGAGGTATAAAACTCTTCCAAAGAGGGGAGAGGGGCAACCCAGGATCCTCTAGGCAATGACGTTGACCCTCTGGAGCGCTGCCTTATCCTCCACTGTACAATTGGCAAATCACACACAGGCGCAGGAAGTTAAAATACTCTGGTGCAGCGGTAGAAGGTCAGCTGCAGTTTTCCATTCAGTTGTTGTTTCCCCGAAAAGTCTCGGGTCGTATAATCTCTGCTGGGCCCTTTTGAACTGGGGCTGCAATGTGAGTTGCCCCAGGCCAGGTCCTCTTTTTATGATAACACCCCCGAAACTTCAAACTGGCCACTTGCTCCACTCGGTCTCCACTGATGACCAAGGAGAGGATGTCTGATCTATTCCTTCTGCACTCCACTCTTAAGCTGTGGTTTTCCTAGCTAGAAAAGCTACCAGCCGCTGTCAGTTCAAGTTTGAGGAATGTCTAATATTTGTTTCTTGATAAGTGAGAAGTATTTGTCTGCTCCTTCCCTCTCTGCACAAGGGGCTCAGCCACCATGAAGAAATATTCCAGGTATGGTAAAGGGAGGGTCAGTTGCAGTCTGGGAAAATTCTTCCCGTCTGTGAAAGGTGAGCACTGCAAGAAATACCGTATTTTTCAGAGTATAAGACTCTCTAAACTATAAGATGCACCTAGCTTTTGGGGAGGGAAACAAGGGAAGAATGTCTGCCTCTGCCTTGCCTCCTTGCAACAAACAGCAAACAGCACAGACAATATACACTGTTTGTAGTGTTATATTTCAGACTATACTTGTACAGATGCTGTTAAAATTGATGTGCTTTCTGGAAGTATAGTTATTCTCTGCTATTTAAAAGAATAGCACTTTTTAAAGCAATAGCAATGGGCCTCTTCAGATCAAGCATTTATTTTAAAAGGTTCTTCATTTTGTTAAGTTGTCTAGAATAATAATAATGAAGCAGTCTTTAAAAAAAGAAGTCTAATAATTTGAACATTCCTTAGGCATTTGTAGTTGTTGACTTACCTCCTTGCAGCAAACAGCCTGATTAGCACAAGAAAAAAAAAATCTGCCTCCCAGCAATTTGCCAAGTGGAGCAAAGAGCAAGTTTCACTTTCAATTTCTCCTGATCATCAGCTGTTTCAGGCTGCAGGGATTGTTATGGCCTATTGAAGCCTCTGCAAGCCCTCATTTGCTGCAAAAAGGTAAATTGTGGGGAGGCAGAGGCCAAAGGGTTGGGGGCTGGTGGGTGGGTGGGGCTACATTCAGTGTATAAGATGCACCCAAATTTTCACCCTCTTTTTTGGGGGGGGGTGGAAGGGGCGTCTTATACTCCGAAAAACATAGAACACAAAATGCAAGTAGTCTTACCCTGTGTGTGTGTGTGTGTGTGTGATATTTGTGCTGATAAATAAATAAAGGGAGACTAGTATAGATCTATTTCAAGCTATTTAGCTCTCATCAGCTAGCCATACCCTTACTGGGATTCTGGCTAGCTGATGAGAGCTAAATAGCTTGAAATAGATCTATACTAGTCTCCCTTTATTTATTTATCAGCACAAATATAACACAAATATAACAAAGACAACAGTAAAAATATTGGGTTTCTGTCGTGATGGACTCTTGTGACGAGCCGATTTGACAGATAATGGAAGCAGTTAGTTAGGGTTGTGACTCTATCTATCTATCTATCTATCTATCTATCTATCTATCTATCTATCTATCATCTATCTATCTATCTATCTATCTATCTATCTATCTATCTATCTAATTAGTGTCACAACCCTAACTAACTGCTTCCATTATCTGTCAAATCGGCTCGTCACAAGATATATATAACAAGCCCCGGTATGCCCAAATATGGGAGGAAGATCACTACTTCCATTCTCTGTCCTTCGGCTCGTCACAAGAGACCATCCAGACAGAAACCCAATATTTTTACTGTTGCATATGTATGTATGTATGTTTGTGTGTGTTTGTGTGTATGTATGTTTGTGTGTGTTTGTGTGTGTGTGTATGTATGTATGTATTGTGTCACAACTCCTGGTATGCCCAAATATGGGAGGGAGCATACTGCTTCCATTTTCTGTCTATCGGCTCACTCTAGGAGCCATCCAGGCAGAAAGCCATTTTTTTTATATTGCCTTGTTACATTTGTGTTGCAATTTATTTATCAGCACAATTGCAACACACACACACACACACACACACACGACAAATATATATATTTGCCACCAAAAAAGGTCTTATTTTTAGGGCGGGGATGTCTACTGACTCACTGTTCTGACCTAGGCTTCCCGATCCATGCTCCCACTTAATTGGGTGACGGTTGTTTTAATTCCTCCCCAAATTGGTATAATCCCCACCCCCTCCATATCATTTTTAAAAAATCAATTCATTTTGACTTCATAAGCCGAGGTGGCGCAGTGGTTAGGGTGCAGTACTGCAGCCACTTCAGCTGACTCCTAGTTCTGCAGTTACAAGTGCCCACTGCTATCTGCAGTTCAGCGGTTCTAATCTCACCGGCTCAGGGTTGACTCAGCCTTCCATCCTTCCGAGGTGGGTGAAATGAGGACCCAGATTGTTGTTGGGGGCAATATGCCGACTCTGTAAACCGCTTAGAGAGGGCTGAAAGCCCTATGAAGCGGAATATAAGTCTAACTGCTATTGCTATAACTGTTATTGCTACGATGCACAATAAGTTGCCCATCCTTCTTCCCCCCCGGCGTAATGTTGCGTTACTCCTTTGTATATTTGTCCTTACCTCTTCTGTGTGCCGGTTTTAAATTTGGTTCGGTTTTCTTGCGATCGTTGTCCTTTATGGTTTTCATTTAATTGGGGCGCGGAGGATTTTTAGGGAGAAAAAAACAAGGCAAGAAGAAAAAATAATAATTGCCAGCTGAAACTTCACAGCTGTGAAGATGTGGATTCTAATCTAAAAAGAGATAGGCTATAATAATAAAAAAAAGCCGGATTTTGCAATGGTCTTTGGAGGCAGTTCTGCTTCCGCAGTCAAATTCTTGTCAACGGAATGGGACAATTCGTTGCAGCCAATTTTGCTGCGGCCAACTCGCTGTGAGATAATTCAACAATTTAATTGAATTATTTAAAATTGTTTCTCACTCACATTTTGTTTTGCTTGTCCTTTGGCATTCACTCTGTGATGATTCAATTAGACCAGTGGTTCCCAAACTTGGCAACTTTAAGCCAGCTGGAGAATTCTGGGAGTTGAAGTCCACAAGTCTTAAAGTTGCCAAGTTTGGGAACCACTGAATTAGACTATTCTAATGGAGGGATGCAGTGGCTCAGTGGCTAAGACGATGAGTTTTTCGATCAGAAAAGGTCGGCAGTTCGGCGGTTCGAATCCCCAGCGCCGCGTAACGGAGTGAGCTCCCGTGACTTGTCCCAGCTTCTGCCAACCTAGCAGTTCGAAAGCACGTTAAAAATGCAAGGAGAAAATTAGGGACCACCTTTGGTGGGAAGGGAACAGCGTTCCGTGTGCCTTCGGCGTTGAGTCATGCCAGCCACATGACCACGGAGACATCTTCGGACAGCGCTGGCTCTTTGGCTTTGAAACGGAGATGAGCATCGCCCCCTAGAGTCGGGAACGACTAGCACACATGTGCGAAAGGAACCTTTACCTTTACTATATCAATGTAACTCTTGCCCCATGTCAAGTTGTCCCCGTAGCAAATTGACCATACTGAGTTGTCTTGCGGCAAGTTGGGCGTGGTGAGTTGGCAATGGCAAGTTGTGATAGACAACACGTTGCCAATTCTTAGCAACCGCACAGGACAGGAAGCCTTTTGGAGTTGCAATTCTTGCAACTGTCATCTGCACCTCCGTAACTGTCTGGTTTGGCTCTGCAACCCAACAAGACAGACACAGACTTCAGAGGAGAATCAGAACTGCAGAGAAAACAATGGCTGCCAACCTGCCTTCCGTTGTGGACCTGGACACTGAACGAGTCAAAAAGAGGGCTGTGAAAATATCTACAGACCCCTCGCATCCTGGACGTAAATTGTTTCAACTCCTACCCTCAAAATGTCTCTATAGGGCATTGCACACGAGAACAACTAGACACAAGGACAGTTTTTCCCCCAAACGCCATCACTCTGCTTAACACCTAATTCCCACAATACTCTCAAATTATCTGCTAAGACTGTATTACTATTATTCTTCTCTTCCTTCCTAGTACCTATCTCTTCCCACTTATGGCTATAACCATGTTGCTTGTATATTTACAATTTATATTATTTTTATTGTTTCCTAGTATGATTTGATTGCTTATTAGTATCCTATGACTCTCAGTATAAGTGTTGTATCCTGTTATTCTTGATGAATATATTTATTTTTTCTTTATGCACACTGAGAGCGTATGCCTCGAAGACAAATCCCTTGTGTGTCCAATCACACTTGGCCAATAAAATATTCTATTCTATTCCATTCCATTCCCATTCCCATTCCCATTCCCTATTGTATTCCTATTCCTATTCTTATTCCTATTCCTACTCCATTCCATATATTCTATTCTATTCTATTCTATTCTATTCTATTACATTCCCATCCCCATCCCTTTCCCATTCCCATTCCCATTCCTTGTTCTGTTCAAATTCTATTCTATTCCATTCCATTCCATTCTACCCTACCCTATTCCATTCCTATTTTCTATTCTATTCCGATGTTTCTGTTCTGCTTTGCTCTCTTCTCTTCTCCGCCGCTCCGCTCTGTTCTAACATCACCTTCTTTAATTCTTCCTCCTTCCTCCAGGTGAGGGTTTGGAGATACCTGAAGGGGAAAGAGGTGGTGACTCATGAGATCCTCTTGGACGGCGGGAACAAGGTGATGATTGGGGGCTTTGGGGACCCCTTGATCTGCGACAACCAGGTCTCCACGGGGGACACCCGGATTTTCTTCGTCAATCCCGCCCCGCACTACATGTGGCCTGTTCACAAGAACGAACTGATGCTGAACTCCAGCCTGATGAGGATTACTTTGCGCAACCTGGAAGAGGTGGAACACTGTGTCGAAGGTAAGTTCCCAGGCGCGGCACTTGAAACAGTGGCTGGCTTCGATCCTTTTACAGGCAGTCCTCGACTTAAAACCACAACTGAGCCCCAAAATGTCTACGG
This sequence comes from Thamnophis sirtalis, assembly GCF_051295495.1. Classification (NCBI taxonomy): domain Eukaryota; kingdom Metazoa; phylum Chordata; class Lepidosauria; order Squamata; family Natricidae; genus Thamnophis; species Thamnophis sirtalis. Next base: position 42,504,210 of record NW_028261395.1, read on the forward strand.
CGAAGCGAGACATTCGTTAAGGGAGTTTTGCCCCCTTTTCCGAACGTCCTCGCCACCTCGGGTGTTAAGTGAATCGCTGCAATTGTTAAATGAGGAACACGGTTGTTAAGTGGATCTGGCTTCCCCACGGACTTGGTGGCAAAGGGGGAATCACGTAACCCCCGGACGCTGCAACCCGTCGTAAATATGAACATCCGAATTTTGTTCATGGGACCATGGAAATGCCTGAGTGGCCTTAAGGGTGAAAAATGGTCATAAGTCACTTTTTTCAGTGCCGTTGCAACTTTGGACAGTCACTAAGTGAACTGTCATAAGTCATGGACTACCTGAAATCTCATTTATCGTCGGAAACACCAATTAAGCCCAATCCCTTGGGCCTCTCATTTAAGAATTTACTAAACAAGTCTCCTGTGTTCTAATCATAAGGACTGGAACAGGAGTCGGCCACCTGTGGCTCCAGAGCCGCATGTGGCTCTTTTCATCCATGCTGCGGCTCCCTGTCTCCGGTCAGTTCCAGAATTGATAGGGCTTTTGGTTAGGACAGGTAGAGGAAAAAGGATGCAGCGCTAGGAGGAGACTCGGACTTCCGGTCGGCTCCAGATTTGAATGGGGGTGGGCTTCCAGTTAGGACCTTTGTGGCTCTTTGAGTGTTTAAGGTTGCCGACCCGCAAGACTAGAACCTTTGAAATAAAAGCTGAATATTCACACAGCAGGCCAAGATATATTCCACCACGGTGTGGTTTTGATTTCCTGCAATTTGTACTCACTTGTCGAATTTCACGGGGGCCACCCAAACTCCGCGAAAGACTCTGGGTGGCGTCCATTACTACAAAGTGTAAAAACAGAGAAAAGAATGATGTACGATCATTCGGGGGCGGGGGGAAACATTCAGATTAAAATATAAAAATCCAAGAAGGAACTTGGTCTCTTATCCCAGCTCAAGTTTTTTTTGGGGAAACTGCCAAATTTCTACATACTTTTTTATTTTATTTTAAAGAGGTTTGTGAATCTCTGGATACATATTTGGGGTTTTTGTTGTTGTTGTTGTTAATCACGACCGACATGGTGTGTGTCCCATTCATAAGAACGATGTGTGCGTGCTTAAGGGTGTGTGTTTTAACAGTAAGCTGCAAAACCCTTAAAGAAACTCCTCAGGCATTTTAAAAACTGGAATGTGCTCAGAGTTACACATTCCGACTTGATTGCCTCTTAACTTTTTCTCTGTATTTGCTTTCCAACCACTGATTATTATTATTATTTTAAACAAGCCGCTATATTTGTCTGCGCTTTGCCATCCCGTGCTGTGTGCATTTATTGCTGGTTATGTCTTCTTTTAGAGAGCTCTTAACGGCGGAGATATTCCATAAATCCTGATTGTTTTTTTTAAAAAAATTGGCTAGTATTATTTGAGCTTCTTTGCAAGCGGCTTTGCAAACTTGACAGCTTTAAGACTTGTGGACTTCAACTCCCAGAATTCGTCCTCCGGTCATGTTGGCTCAGGAACTCTGGCATTGAAGTGTGCAAGTCTTAAAGCTGTCCAATTACAAGACCCTTGCACCCCTAACCCTTTAGAAAAAAAAACCCAGGGGTGTTCAAACTTGACAGCTTTAAGACTTGTGGACTTCAACTCCCAGAATTCCTCCTCTCGCTCTTCATCTTGATGATGTGCGGAGAGGCAGGGGGAGGGAGCTAGAACCGGTTCTAAACGGCCCTGTAGATTTGTGGAACCTTCTTCTATAGAAGAGGTTAGAACTGGCAGGAACCCACCCCTGGAAGAGATGCTAAATCCAAAGATGGAGTTGAGGCCAGAATTATTTCTACTAAGATTAAGATTAAGATTAATTTTATTTGTATGCCGCCCTTCTCCGGGAGGGACTCAGGGCGGCGAACAACTCAACTAGGGATCACAAAAGAAAAATCATGGCAAAGGTGGACTACATTTAATGCTGCATATTTCACCTGGTTTTTGCACAAAAATGGAAAAATACGGAGACTCCCTGGGAACAAGAAATTATAAGGAAGAACCTGACGTGCGCAGAAATGGACAGACTGACTCTAGAGCTTAATAGAGGAAGGTGAGGCGGAATATCACGAAATCTGGGACAAATGGTACCGATGGTTAGAAATGAAAGGAAAAGGGCGGGACAGAAAAACACAGACAAGTTAAGAATGGGAAAATAGGGTATTACGAATGTGCGATAGGTAGGAATTGGATATGGGTTTGTATGGTTAGTAATTATATAAAAGAAAGGCTCAACGGGCAGGCCATCTGATTGACCTCAGACACCTATGTAATGGATTAAAAATTGTAATTGTTGTAAGATCAAATCTGTTTATGCCAGAAATGTCACACTCTATCCCAGTGTTTCTCAACCTTGGTCACTTGAAGATGTCTGGACTTCAACTCCCAGAATTCCCCAGCCAGCATTCGCTGGCTGGGGAATTCTGGGAATTGAAGTCCAGACATCTTCAAGTGGCCAAGGTTGAGAAACACTGCTCTATCCAATGTTTTTAAACTTTATCTAGTTAAAAGAAAAAAACCTTTAAAAATAAACTGGGACTTTAGTACAGGGCGGGGCATAACCTTTTCCTAGGGGGTCACAGCAACACTTGTAATAACAACACAAATAATTCATACACCATTCGAAAGCCCATCAAAAACTGAGTTTATTGACACGATTTAATAGTCAGTATGACCACCATTAGCCCTTCAAACAGCATTCAAACGAGGTGGATAAGAACACAACAAATCTTCAAACAGTTCCGTTCGATTTTCCAGATTTTTCAACAGAGTTTCCAAATTCATTCTCAAAGTTTCAACCGAATATCGACACCTCATTTTAAAGCCCATAAAAAACTGAATTGAATGAGCTATTAAATGTTAAATTTGTTTCGGTTGAAACTTTGAGAATGAATTTGGAAACTGTGTTGAAAAATCTGGAAAATCGAACGGAACTGTTTGAAGATTTGTTGTGTTCTTATCCACCTCGTTTGAATGCTGTTTGAAGGGCTAATGGTGGTCATACTGACTATTAAATCGTGTCAATAAACTCAGTTTTTGATGGGCTTTCGAATGGTGTATGAATTATTTGTGTTGTTATTACAAGTGTTGCTGTGACCCCCTAGGAAAAGGTTATGCCCCACCCTGTACAGGGAGCCAGAGACTCTCTGCTGGAGAAGGAAGTGAAGATTGGAAAGAACAGAGAAAATGATACCTTGACGGTGTGTGTGTGTGTGTGTGTGTGTGTGTGTTGGGAGCAGACTGGCGTTACTCCAGGGGAAAATCTCTCCTCCATTCATTCATTCCAATCCGGTGGACTCAGCTGCATTTTTGCTCATTTAAATCATGTGGACTTTGAACACACTCTGGGGATATAAAAGAGAGAGATGCATTCTTTGGGATATGATGCCAACCCTGACTGGTGACTAGGAAATTATTTAAGGAAGAGGTGAGGTTTTTTTAAAAAGAGGCATTGAAAGGCTTCATCCTCCTCTTCCTGTCCATGCAGAACCTTAAGAGTGGCATTCGCACATTCCCCTAAGCCAGTGGTTCCCAAACTTGGCAACTTTAAGACTTGTGGACTTCAACTCCCAGAATTCTCCAGGCAGCAGAGGTCTGCTGCCTGGAGAATTCTGGGAGTTGAAGTCCACAAGTCTTAAAGTTGCCAAGTTTGGGAACCACTGCCCTAAGCCTTAATGTATCTGCTCTCATTCGGCTTGCTTTTGGCTCTGAAAACCTCTGATGGTGTAAACCAGGCTTGTAAGAAAACATGGCTGAACTGTGGGTGTGAACCCAATCTTTGGGGGTTAAGGTAAAGGTTCTCCTCGTACATCTGTGCTAGTCGTTCCCGACTCTAGGGGGCGGTGCTCATCTTCGTTCCAAAGCCGAAGAGCCAGCTCTGTCCGAAGACGTCTCCGTGGTCATGTGGCCGGCATGACTCAACGCCCGAAGGTGCACGGGACGCTGTTCCCTTCCCACCAAAGGTGGTTCCTATTTTCCTACTTGCATTTTTTAACGTGCTTTCGAACGACTAGGTTAGCAGAAGCTGGGACAAGTCACGGGAGCTCCCTCCGTTACGTGGCGCTGGGGATTCGAACCGCCGAACTGCTGACCTTTCTGATCGACAAGCTCAGCCACTGAGCCACCCTTGGGGAGCTAACCAAATCAGAAAAGGCACGGGGGGGGGGGTGGATTTCCAAATTTAGGAAGGTTTAGGAAAGTGCCATGTGGAGTTCATTAAGTGGCCTCCATTGCATTGTTTACCTTGTGCATGCTTGTACACAGATAACACAATAGCAATAGCAATAGCAATAGCAATAGCAGTTAGACTTATATACCGCTTCATAGGGCTTTCAGCCCTCTCTAAGCGGTTTACAGAGTCAGCATATTGCCCCCAACAACAATCCAGGTCCTCATTTTACCCACCTCGGAAGGACGGAAGGCTGAGTCAACCCTGAGCCGGTGAGATTTGAACAGCCGAACTGCAGAATTGCAGTCAGCTGAAGTAGCCTGCAGTGCTGCATTTAACTACTGCGCCACCTCAGCTCTTATTTATTATTTACAACACCTGCGTGTATACACAGATGCTTTCAGACTGATGTTCACGCAGTACTCTTAAGAAAGGGGAAACCAGCCGGATTGAATTATAGACCACAAAGTTTTAGCTGGAGTCCCCATTTTACTTTGAGTGACATCCCCTTCATCTCAGAAATAAGATCAGAATCCTCCTTCCTAGTTGAGAGGCGCAAGCATTGGCTGCAAGAGATTAGATTTTTTTTTATATAATAAATTTTTATTTTATTTTTAATTTTTAAACCAAACGCAACACGTCCTTCTTTGCATGCTGTAGAAAGTGTATCGGTTGGTTACAAAAAGACTTTCGTCCATCTCTTATTATTTTATTTATTTTATTTATTTATTTTATTAAATATATTTATATGCCGCCGAATCCCCGAAGGACTCTGGGCGGCTTACAAAAAATAAAAGGGAAAAAAAACACAACTTCCACAGTCAACAAACATAATTCGTATTAACTCAAGTATTTTAACTCAGATATGTATACATATTACCATCATCATATCTCCATTTTCATTTGACTATAATTGTTTAAACGTCCTTCATCATAAAATATACCAAGATTTAATACATAGCCACATACTGGCTTTTCATTTATTATTTCTAAAATCCTCCACTAACACTGAATCCTTATGTCCTATTCTAGCTAAACATCCATAATATTTAATAACAAAATTTTCTAATCCTCCTTTCCAAAACACTGTTTACAATTTACATCCAGCTTCCTTATGTTGTACCCATACCCATATATGTTGTTATCCTTATCCCGTGAGATTAGATTTTTGAAGGCAATTTAGTCCAATCCCTTTCTCAGTTCGGTTCCTGAGATCTTAAAACAGGGAAAGGCCCAGATAGTAAAGCTAAGGGTTCCCCTCGCACATCTGTGCTGGTCGTTCCCGACTCTAGGGGGCGGTGTGCATCTCCGTTTCAAAACCGAAGAGCCAGCGCTGTCCGAAGACGTCTCCGTGGGCATGACTCAACTCCCGAAGGCGCACGGAACGCTGTTCCCTTCCCACCAAAGGTGGTCCCCATTTTTCTACTTGCATTTTGATTTTTATTACCAATCTGGGAGAACCGGTAGCTTTTCCCGTATTTCCTAATACGACTACTTAGTAACATTCTGTCTCTCTTCTTTGTCTTTCGTTTTAAAAGTCAGCCTGTCCATCTTGGCACACTCTTAAGATTTTCCGAACGATCTCCTTCGTTGCTAAGGAGGGGCATTTTAGCGGCGTGAGATCTTCCCCTGTGGTTGAAGCGACAAGAGACTTCACCTCTCTAATCTACTTTGTAAGGACAAAAATTGACCGAAGGATCGCTTTCTTTTGAATTACCCATCCCGTTTTTCTTCCACTGTGGAGTAAAAACGAGGGATACTGTAATTGCTGTATGTTTCTAATAATGATTAATATTGATTGAGCGTTCCGGACGAGAAGATATTCATTCATTCAGCTGGAGAACCAACTCAGGTATACGACCTTAGTCTTCTTGGGCTCGGACAATTCACATCCACTCCTGAGCTGGACTGTTTTTTATTTTTATTTTTTTCAAGTTTCCATTTTATCCAGCTGCTCTTTCCCTGCCTCTCTCCTTTATCCCCCCCCTCCTCCTCCTCCTCCCACACCCCACTTTCTTTCTTCCAGCCTCCCTTTAACACTGAGGAGTTTTGTTCTTGTAAAGTGGTCCGTGCAAAATTTCCTTTTCAGTGGCCTTAAAAAGGGCTCCTAAGAATCTCCTGGAGGGAGACTCCGAGCAAGGAAAATTTGCTGGCAAAGCAGATAGATCTCACCGTACATTTCCCAGGCTCCTGGCTCTTAGCAAAAAAACAACAACAAAAAACTCTGGGAAGAGGTTTTTTTTTCCCCCTCTCCTTTTCTCTCTTAATCCTTCCTGGTACCTTTGTGGTGGCTTTCAGTCAAGAGAAGACCTCCTTGTTTTCCTAAACTGTGTGTGTGTGTGTGTGTGTGTGTGTGTGTGTGTGTGTGTGTGTGTATTGTGTTGTGCCTTCCTCCCTCTCTCAAACAGGCTTCCATTTTCAGCAAGGCTGGGAAAGTTGGATCAACAGCTGTGGAAAATGGCATTTTAGTGTAAGGAACGCCTGCTGGGCAAAATGTTTTTTTGGCCTGGGGATGTGTTGTGGGGCTCAGCTACCCATAGGGGTTCAGGAGTGGGATAGATCCTTGCTTCGTCTGGAAGGTTATCGTCGCAATGCGTCTAGGAAGTCGTAAAGAATGGTTAGTTAGACTTCGCTGGCCTTCCCGTAATTTTATTCATAGGGTTGCCGATGGGCCAGGGTTTTTCCCCCCCAGAAATGGGATATCCATCAGTTCTTCTTCTCCAGAGTGGTATAGTCTGCTCAAGAGTTCATCAGCTTTAATGAAAAGAAGGACTAGGGGTGACATGATAGCTGTCTTCCAATATCTCAGGGGCTGCCCCCAAAGAAGAGGGAGTCAAGCTATTCTCCAAAGCACCTGAGGGCAGGACAAGAAGCAATGGGTGGAAACTAATCAAGGAGAGAAGCAACCTAGAACTAAGGAGAGATTTCCTGACAGTGAGAACAATTAACCAGTGGAACAACCTGCCTCCAGAAGTTGTAAATGCTCCAACACTGGAAGTCTTTAAGAAGATGTTGGATAGTCATTTGTCTGAAACGCTATAGGGTTTCCTGCCTAAGCAGGGGGTTGGACTAGAAGACCTAGTTATAGAGCCAAGGTGGCGCAGTGGTTAGGGTGCAGTACTGCAGGCCACTTCACCTGACTGTTATCTGCAGTTCAGCGGTTCAAATCTCACCGGCTCAAGGTTGACTCAGCCTTCCATCCTTCCGAGGTGGGTGAAATGAGGACCCAGACTGTGGGGGCAATATGCTGACTCTGTAAACCGCTTAGAGAGGGCTGAAAGCCCTATGAAGCGGTATATAAGTCTAACTGCTATTGCTATAAGACCTCCAACTATTCTATTCTATTCTATTTCATTCCATTCTTCTCTTCTCTTCTGTCATTTGCTACTTGATGTGAGAGAGTGACAGAGATGGCCTTTTAAGGCCACTCAATGTCAATCTAGATTAAAACATGCCAAACAGGTGGTTCCCCAGCCCTCCATTTCTACTTACATAGATTAACAGAGTTGGAAGGGACCTTGTAGGTCATCTAGTCCAACCCCTCCCAACCCAAGCAGGAGACCCTACACCATTTCTGACAAAGGGCAGTCCAATCTCTTCTTGAAAGCCTCCAGAGATGAAGCTCCCACAACGTCCGAAGGCAACTTCTGTTCCATGGGTTGATTGTTCTCACTGTCAGGAAATTCCTCCTTATTTCCAGGTTGAATCTCTCCTTGGTCAGCTTCTATCCATTGTTCCTTGTCTGGCCTTTGGGAGCTTTGGAAAATAGCTTGACCCGCTCAAATATTGGAAGGCTGCTCTCCTGTCTCCCCTGGTCCTTCTCTTCACTAGACCAGCCATGCCCAGTTCCTGTAACCGTTCTTCATATATTTTGGACATAATAGCCACATTCCAATATTTGAGGGGCTGCCACAGAGAGGAGGGGGGTCAAGCGCTTAAGACAGCGGTGGTGAGACCCCTCCTGAAGAAGCCGTCTCTGGATCCAGCTATTCTTAATAACTATCGTCCAGTCTCCAACCTTCCCTTTGTAGGGAAGGTTGTTGAGAAGGTGGTGGCTCTCCAGCTTCAGCGTACCTTGGAGGAAGCTAACTATCTTGACCCCTTCCAGTCTGGCTTCAGACCCGGTTACAGCACAGAAACCGCTTTGGTCGCATTGACTGATGATCTCTGGAGAGCTAGGGATGGAGGCCATGCTTCCATCCTAGTTCTCCTTGACCTCTCAGCGGCTTTCGATACCATCGACCATGGTATCCTTCTGCGACGACTGCGGGAGATAGGAGTGGGCGGCACTGTCTTGCAGTGGTTCTCCTCCTATCTCTCGGACAGGTCGCAGTCGGTGTTAGTGGGGGGGCAGAGATCGTCCCTGAGGCCCCTAACCTATGGGGTGCCGCAGGGGTCGGTCCTATCCCCCCTACTATTTAACATTTACATGAAACCGCTGGGCGAGATCATCCGAAGGCACGGGATAAAATATCACCAATATGCGGACGATACACAGTTGTATCTGTCCGCCCCGTGCCAACTCAATGAAGCGGTGGACGTGATGAACCGGGGACTGGAAGCCGTTAAAGACTGGATGAGAGCGAACAAGCTGATACTCAACCCAGACAAGACCGAGTGGCTGTTGTGTTTCCCTCCCAAAAATTTGACCACCATACCATCACTCAGGCTGGGGGGACAAAATTTAAACCCCTCAGAAAGGGCCCGCAACTTGGGAGTCCTCCTGGATTCACAGCTAACTTTTGACCACCATCTCTCAGCTGTGACCAGGGGGGCATTTGCCCAGGTTCGCCTGGTGCGCCAGTTGCGGCCCTACCTGAATCGGGAGGCCCTCACAACAGTCACTCGAGCCCTTGTGATCTCTAGGCTGGAATACTGTAATGTGCTCTACATGGGGCTGCCCTTGAAGAGCATCCGAAGACTTCAGCTAGTCCAGAATGCGGCCGCGCGAGTGATCGTGGGCGCACCACGGTTCGCCCACATAACATCGATCCTCCGTGAGCTGCACTGGCTACCTGTTGGTCTCCGGGTGCACTTCAAGGTCTTACTCACCACCTATAAAGCGCTCCATGGTAGTGGATCTGGCTATTTGAGAGACCGCCTTCTGCCAATTACCTCCCTGCGTCCCATCAGATCGCATAGAGTTGGCCTCCTCCGTATTCCATCCGCCAGTCAGTGCCGACTGGCGACTACTCGGAGGAGAGCCTTCTCTGTTGCGGCTCCGACACTATGGAACAATCTCCCCGTGGAGATTCGTACCCTCACCACCGTCCAGGCCTTCCGTACAGCCCTCAAGAACTGGCTAACCCGTCAGGCCTGGGGATAATCTTATCTTGCCCCTCCCGAATGCTGAGTGAATGTTGAGTTTTATAGTTTAATTTACTTTGTGCACATTTCTTTTTTTGTATTGTCCTACACTCCCCTTCCTTTTTTGATTGTAAGCCGCCCTGAGTCCCCTCAGGGAAAAGGGCGGCCTATAAATAAACTACAACAACAAGCTATTCTCCAAGTCACCTGAAGGACAGATAGGAATAATGGATGGAAACTGACCAAGGAGAGATTCAACCTGGAAATAAGGAGACATTTTCTGACCGGGAAAACAATCAACCCATGGAACAGAAGTTGCCTTTGGAAGTTGTGGGAGCTTCATCCCTGGAGGCTTTCAAGAAGAGACGGGACTGCCATTTGTCAGAAATGTTGAAGGGCCTCCCGCTTGGGCGGGGGGTTGGATTAGATGACCTCCAAGGCCCCTTCCAACTCTGCTCATCTGTAAAATCAAATCCTTGACTTTCCTCCGTGCGACACCCCTTCAGAAGTTTGAAGGACACTATCCGATCTTCTCTGATCATCTCATCTCCAGGCTGAAGAGTCCCATTCGGCCAAGTTCCCCTTCTTTGAACCCGTTTCAGATTTCTAAATCCTTCCCAAACGTCCAAAGGAGCTGGATCAAATTCTTGGCATGGGATCTGAACCATACAGGGGAGGGAAAAAAAAAAAAACACCGACCTCCAGAACAATGAGACCGGCGATTTAGAAATTATTTTTCTGTCGATGTGGCCTAAAACAGCACTTGCCCTTTAGCTGATCTCTATTCAGCTATTATTCCTGTATCATTTTCTGTCTTTTTTTCTTTCTTCTTTAGAAATGGATATGAAAAGCTTGCTCTTTCCCCTTCATTCAGGTTCAACTGAGACTTATTCCCGGGTTAATGACTTAGTTGTTTTCTCGTGTTATTTTAGATTATTTTTCTCTTTTCCGCAAACCCGCCCCCCCTCCTCTTGCTTTTCCTGTTTTGGCTGGCTGACACAGAATCTCAAGGCTGTTTAGTTTTAGAGGCTCGTGAACTCCTGGTTTGAGAAGGAACACAAGAATGCAAAGTATCAGCTCGGTCATGGTTGCTGGACTATTATCATTCCACCGCCCGAGAAGGAAATCTTGACAAAATCCAGTCTCCCGCTTCTTCCTAAATCTCTCTCCCCCCCCACCTTCCTTTTGAGATGCTTTTGGCTTTCCCCAGCTTCCTGTTGGAGTGGTACTCATTCTTTTCCATGGGAATAGAAACAAACCTTTTTTAAAACAAGGGCCTTACAAGCCAGTGGTCTCTGAAACCTTTTATTGGGTGTTTGAGAAGCGTGTGTGTGTGGGGGGGGGAAAGTAGTATTTCTATCTGGACAGGCTGTTCTGGAAATTATATGCACCAAAGACAACTTCCTTGTGTGCCCAATAACATTTGGCCAATAAAGAATTCTAAATTCACAAAGCTGTACTTATTATTAACGCTTATTCCATCCTGCAAAACTTGCTAAAAATCAGGAAAGAGGAAAAAGAGTTATCAATAGCAATAGCAGTTAGACTTATATACCGCTTCATAGGGCTTTCAGCCCTCTCTAAGCAGTTTACAGAGTCAGCATATTGCCCCCAACAATCTGGGTCCTCATTTTACCCACCTCGGAAGGGTGGAAGGCTGAGTCAACCCTGAGCCGGTGAGATTTGAACCGCTGAACTGCAGATAACAGTCAGTTGAAGTGGCTGCAGTACAGCACTCTAACCACTGTGCCACCTTGGCTCTTCAGTTGAACTTAAGTCTCCAGCCTTGGCCACTTTAAGCCTAGAAGACTTCAACTCTGAGAATGGCTGGGGGATTCTGGGAGTTGAAGTCCACCAGGCTTAGAGTGGGCAAAGTTGGACTAAAGTGAGTCAACAACGGACAACATCTAAAGGTAAAGGTTCCCCTTGCACATATGTGCTAGTCGTTCCTGACTCTGGGGGGCGGTGCTCATCTCCGTTTCAAAGCCGAAGAGCCAGCGCTGTCCGAAGACGTCTCCGTGGTCATGTGGCCGGCATGACTCAAATCCCGAAGTCGCACGGAACGCTGTTCTCTTCCCACCAAAGGTGGTTCCTATTTTTCTACTTGCATTTTTAACGTGCTTTCGAACTGCTAGGTTGGCAGAAGCTGGGACACGTCACGGGAGCTCCCTCCGTTACGTGGCGCTAGGGATTCGAACCGCCAAACTGCCGACCTTTCTGATCGACAAGCTCAGCGTCTTAGCCACTGAGCCACCGTGCCCCTATTACTTATTACCTCCTGCAAAAGTTGCTAAAAATTAAGAAAGAGTCGACTAAGTCAAGAATTCTCCAACCTTGGCCACTTTAAGCCTGGTGGACTTCAACTCCCAGAATTCCCCAGACAGCTGGCTGGGGAATTCTGGGATTTGAAGTCCACCAGGCTTAAAGTTGCCAAGGTTGGAGACCCCCTGGACTCAATAGCAATAGCAATTGCAGTTACACTTATATACCTCTTCATAGGGCTTTCAGCCCTCTCTAAGTGGTTTACAGAGTCAGCATATTGCCCCCAACAACAATCCAGGTCCTCATTTTACCCACCTCGGAAAGATGGAAGGCTGAGTCAACCCTGAGCCGGTGAGATTTGAACCGCTGAAATGCAGATAGCAGTCAGCTGAAGTGGCCTGCAGTACTGCACTCTACCCACTGCGCCACCTCGGCTCTTTTAAGTGAGTCTGTCTGAGTCTCAAGTGAGACAGACAGACAAAACATCTAGCTTGGAGAAAACGTGGGCGAAGCAAAACAGGATAGAAGTAGGCAGGGGGGGGTCCTCTACTTACGAGACTAATATTTCTGCTGCTAAGCAAGACATTTCTACCCCCTCCTTTCCCGTCAGTCTGATTGAATAAACTTTCTGGATGAAGCAGTTGCTGAAATGTTTATCAGGGAAGGAAATGGCTGGGATGTCCTTGAAAAAGTCCAGTTTATCACTGAGGACAAGAGGAAGGAAGGACACTTGTGCACAAAAATCACTGGGAATAGGACCCAGTTCAGTGGCTAACTTCAACTAACTAAAAAAAGAAGAGCGGAAAAAGGAAGGATCTCACGATCGGCATCTTGTTTTCTGCCCCTTGAACCCCAGGCGGTAAATCAGAATTATCAACCAGTGTCCGTGGAAGAGAACAGTTCCCTTCCTGTCCAAACAGTGAGGTGGAAAGTTGAACGGACTCGGAATAAGGTTCTTCTTTAGCCTCCTACATTTCAGATCTTCTCCCCAGGAACGAGAGAAAGAGAAAGAATTCCCACCGATCTGGTCATAAATGCAGAAGAAAAACTACCCTTGAGTGCTATTGAGTCCTGCCAGCGGCCAGCGGATTCGGACAGTGAGGAGGTTGGGGAGGAAGATGGGCCGGTCCTGAAGTCTGGGGAAGGCTCTGATGAGGGCTCTGTGTCGGAGGCAGAGAGGGGGCCAGGGCCGTATGCCAGTTATCAGCTGCCTTCGGAGTCAGAGATCAGTGAGGCAGAAGAACAGCTGGAGCCTGTTCCCAGTGTGAGTTGCCAGACAAAGGGAACAGCTAAAGAACAGGGGTTGATTTGGGAGTAAGGCCACAGGTGGAGGATGAATGGCCCCTCCCAAAGGAAATCAAAGAGGAGCGAAAGGGGAGTGGAGTTTGCAGGAGACCATTAGTTCGCTTCATTGGTTCCTGACCCTCTGAGACTCCTTGCCAAGTTCTGCAGATCTCAGCCTGGCAGCTCTCCAAGCCAGATAAGGTCTGTGACCGTAAATCCTCCCTCGAAAGACTTGGCTGGATGTGAAGGAGCAGAATTCACAGTCAATTAATAAAAGGGGATTTTGTCAGGACCAGGAGCTTTGCTTCGTACTCTTGGGAAGCCTGGCTCAGAACAGGCGTGCAGCCTTTGCACAATCACCTCTGTTGGAATCCCCGATTAAAATGTGCAGAAATGGTAGGAAGAAAGCAGCTCTTTAGAACTGGTTGTGTGTCCATTTCACAAAACCCGAGGACATATGAAGGAGGGGGTGGAGGTGGTGGAGGAGGAAGAGGAGGAGAAGAATGAGGACTGTGGGGTCCTTGGTGCTCTCTCTGAGCTTGGTGGTTTTCTTGCAGACGTTTCATTACCCAACTAGGTAACTTCATCAGTGCCAGAAGGGAATGGAATTTGCAAAGTGGAGGAGGAGGAGGAGTGGGAGAAGGAAGAGGAGGAGGAGGAGGAGGAGGACTGCGGGGTCCTTGGTGCTCTCTCTGAGCTTGGTGGTTTTCTTGCAGACGTTTCATTACCCAACTAGGTAACTTCATCAGTGCCAGAAGGGAATGGAATTTGCAAAGTGGAAAAGGAGGAGGAGGAGTGGGAGAAGGAAGAGGAAGAGGAGGAAGAGGAGGAGGAGGACTGCGGGGTCCTTGGTGCTCTCTCTGAGCTTGGTGGTTTTCTTGCAGACGTTTCATTACCCAACTAGGTAACTTCATCAGTGTTAGAAGGGAGCTTGGTTTGCAGAGACGAGGAGGAGGAAATGGTAAAAACAGTGAGGAACCATGAAATGCAAACTGTGCTTAACCTCCTGTACAGAATTCTGCGGTGAGGCACCAACCCCGGAGATGTGCAGGCCACGAGTCCAGGCTTGTCTTTCCGGATTCTGCCCTGAAGAATTAAGCTTCAGCAACGGCTGTTTATCTTATTAACGGCTCTGTGTAAAAACTCCGCATTCTTTTGAGGTGACTCCTGGAAGAGACCAAGGCCTGGCGTTGTGGGTCTTTGGAGCCAACGATGAAATCCTTGGGCTGTTCTCCAGCCCATTGGCACACTCCCCCCACCTCCCCAAATTATTCAACAAATTGTCCCTCTTGATGGTTTTAAATTCCCCCTTTCCTTTTTTAATTATACAGATGAGTAAAGGAATATAATTCAGATGCTTTAATTCAGCCTGGTGGCTTATTTAACAGAATAACAGCGTTGGAAGGGACCTTGGAGGTCTTCTAGTCCAACCCCCTACCTAGGCAGGAAACCCTATACCGTTTCAGACAAATAACTATCCAACATCTTCTTAAAGGCTTCCAGTGTTGGTGCAGTCACAACTTCTGGAGGCAACTTCTGTTCCACTGGTTAATTGTTCTGTCGGGAAATCTCTCCTCAGTTCTAAGTTGCTTCTCTCCTTGATTAGTTTCCACCCATTGCTTCTTGTCCTGCCCTCAGGTGCTTTGGAGAATAGCTTGACTCCAGAGGTGGGTTCCCACCAGTTCGCACCAGTTCGGTAGAAACGGTTCGTCAAATCTACCCAACCGGTTAGAAGAGGTTCCACCAGTGGACCCGGAAAGCAGGCCACACCTACAGAGGAGGTTCCAAATTTTTTTGAAACCCACCACTGACACACACACACACACACACACACACACACTCACACAGAGAGAGAAAGAGAAAGAAAGGAAGAAATAAATAGATAAATAAAGAAAAAAGAAAGAAAAAGTGAGAGAGAGATGAAAGAAAAAAAGGAAAAAGGGACAGAGAGACAAAAGGAAGGAAAGAGAGAGGGGGGGTGGAGAGAGAAAACACATGACCAGCAAGCCACTCCCACAAAGGAGGCCACACCCACAGAGTAGGTTCGAAAACATTTTGAAACCCACCACTGCTTGACTCCCTCTTCTTTGGGGCAGCCCCTGAGATATTGGAAGTCTGCTATCATGTCACTTCTAGTCCTTCTTTTCACTAGATTCCTGCAACCTTAACCAGGTTCTTAAGAGCCTAAGAGCCAAGGTGGCGCAGTGGTTAGAGTGCAGCACTGCAGGCTACTTCAGCTGACTGCAGTTCTGCAGTTCGGCTGTTCAAATCTCACCGGCTCAAGGTTGACTTAGCCTTCCATCCTTCCGAGGTGGGTAAAATGAGGACCCGGATTGTTGTTGGGGGCAATATGCTGACTCTGTAAACCGCTTAGAGAGGGCTGAAAGCCCTATGAAGCGGTATATAAGTCTAACTGCTATTGCTATGACTATTAACCAATTCCTGCGAATTTAAAAAGGCTCAGAGAACCTGCAAAGGGTGGCTAGAAAATCAAGGGCCTTTAATTCAGCTTCTTCGTTTGTTTTCCGGTCGTACGGTTCTCCTCTGCTTTCCCTCCCTGAGTGTATCTGGGATGCTGTTGAAAATTCCTGATCTACCTTTGGAAGTGGAGGTGCCCAGACCTGTGGGCAGAAGCCGGGGGCATTCCTTTCATAGCTGGGGCAGATCTGGGTTTTGTCAAGTTTGACGCTGGCAGGCATGATCCCTTCCCAGACAAGGGCGAGGCAGGTGGTAGTAGAGAATTAGTCAGTGATTCCGAGCTGCCATATCTCCAACCAAAAACACAGCTAAAGGTGAAAGCTAAAGGTTCCCCTCGCACATATGTGCTAATCGTTCCTGGCTCTAGGGGGCAGTACCCATCTCCGTTTCAAAGCCGAAGAGCCAGCGCTGTCCGAAGACGTCTCCGTGGTCATGTGGCTGGCATGACTCAACTCTTGAAGGTGCATCAAACGCTGTTCCCTTCCCACCAAAGGTGGTCCCTATTTTTCTACTTGCATTTTTTACGTGCTTTCGAACTGCTAGGTTGGCAGAAGCTGGGACAAGTCACGGAAGCTCCCTCCGTTATGCGGCGCTGGGGATTCGAACCGCTGAACTGCTGACCTTTCTGATCAACAAGCTCAGCGTCTTAGCCACTGAGCCACTGCATCCCTTTTAAAAACACAGCTACATTGGCATAAATAACACGCCTGGGCCAGATGTGGGCTGTATTTTTGTGTGCGTGCACACACTTGAGAATACATTGGGAGCTTTTGAATAGGCATGCCTGATTTTTTGGTCGGTTCTGGTCATTTTGGGGGCCATTTTCGGGCCGTTTTTCAGGCTGTGTTTCACGCTGTTTTCAATCTGTTTTGGGGCTGTTTTCCAGGTTCTTTTCAGTCTCTTTTTGGGGCCATTTTAGGGGCGTTTTCAGGCTGTTTTTAAGGCCATTTTTAGGCTGGTTTGTGCGCTATTTAGGAGCTATTTTCAGGCTGTTTTCAAGCTGTTTTTAGGGCCATTTTCAGGCTCTTTTCGGGGTGTTTTGGGGGCCATTTTCAGGCTCTTTTTGGGGTGTTTTGGGGGCTCTTTTCAGGCTGTTTTTAAGGCCATTTTAGGCTGGTATGTGGGCCATTTTTAGGCTATTTTCAGGTTCTCCATCCCGGGCTTATAGCATCCATATTGTAGCCTGCGTAAGGCTGAAGGTTTATTCCATCCTGATGTTTTGAAGGGAAGATGAATTTTCAAGTTTCTTTTAGGATTTTTTTCTCTCTGCCTGGTCTCCCTCCCTCCCCTTCTCCTTGTGCCCTTCCCTTTTCTGTTGCCAACCTCCCTGATTTACAGGGTGAGGAAACTTGGCAGCTGTTTCCCCCCCCCCTTCCTTCAAGGAATGTAAACTGCTCTTGAAAATGCACACGGCTGCACACACACGCATGCATATAAATGCATCCAGAAGAGAAATGAATACACTTCTTTCTTCCTTCCTTCCTTCCTTCCTTCCTTCCTTCCTTCCTTCCTTCCTTCCTTCCTTCCTTCCTTCCTTCCTTTCTTTCTTTCTTTCTTGCCCAGGCAATGGACCTATTGTTATCCTTGGGGATTTCCTACGATGAGAGTTCATGTTCTTACTTAGCACTTAGGTTAAAGAAACAGAGGGGCAGGAGTAAGGAAGGAGTAAGTCCTGTGGGATTTTCCCAGCAGCTTAAGCAAATATAAATAACCTGCGTTTGGACCTCATCTTCGCTGTCAATTTGGGGCTTTGGAGATTGACACGGCTGTGCTATCCAAGGTTTTGAGAACAGCATATCGCCTCTTTGTAGAAGGAAGCATGTCAGTGATAGAAACAGCCTAAAATCTTTCTCTCTCTTTCCCTCTCTCTTTCCCCTTTCTCTCTCTCCTTTCCCCCTCTCTCTTTCCCTCCTTCCCCCCTCTCTTTATTTTCCTTCCTCCCTCTGTTTTTCCTCCCTTTGTCTCTCTGTCCTTTCCCCCCTCTCCGTTCCCTCTCTCCTTCCCTCCCTCTCTTTCTTTTCTTCCCTTTCTCTCTCTGTCCTTTCCCCCTCTCTCTCCCTCCCTTCTTCCCTCCCTCTCTCTGCTTTTCCTCTCTTTCTCTCTCTCTCCTTTCTCCCCTCTCCTTTCCCCCCTCTCTTTTTCCTCCCTCCTTTCCTCCCTCTCTTTCTTTTCCTCCATCCCTCCCTCTTTTTCTTTCCCTCCCTCCCTCCCTCCCTCTGCTTTTCCTCCCATTCTCTCTCTCTCTCTCCATCCTTGCCATCCCTCCCTGTCTTTCTTTTCCTCCCTCCCTCCCTCTCTCCCTCTCCTCCCTTTCTCTGTCTCTCTCCCTCCTTTCCCCCTCTCTTTTCCTCCCTCCCTTTCTCTCTTTCTTTTCCTCTCCCTCCTCATCTTCCTCCCTCCTTCTCCCTCTCCCCCTCTCTCCTCCCTCCCTCTTTCTCTCCCTCCCTCTCTCTCTCCTCCTCCCTCTCTCCTCCTCCCACTCTCTCTCTCTTAGTAAAAGTGAGGTTGGGCACATAACCTTTGTAAGCATGAACCCTTCCTGCAGTCTTTGCTTGGCCTGTTCTAGAATAATCTCTCTAGCTCCCATGTCTTGGATATTCCCAAGAAACCCTTTGATTGAGTAAATCCAGACATTAATCCAGATAGTCCTCAACCTACCACCATTCGCTTAGTGAACATTCAAAGTTACAACGCTGTTGGAAAAAGGGATTCGCGGCCAGTCCTCACCACTTAACAACCAACCTGTGACCAGAATCGACCCACCGTGTATTCCTGATCATCTCAGCATCCTGGGGTCCAGAGATGACTATAGGTGATCTTTTCAGCCAGCCAATTCAGTGGGAGAACTCAGATTAATGACTGCATGATTTACTTAACCACGGCAGCGAATCGCTTAACAACCACGGCTCAAAAAAGGTCGTAAAACTGGACACGATTCACTGCCTCGCTTAGCAATGCAAATTAGCAATAGGAATAGCAATAGCAGTTAGACTTGTATACCGCTTCATAGGGCTTTCAGCCCTCTCTAAGCGGTTTACAGAGTCAGCATATTGCCCCCAACAACAATCCGGGTCCTTATTTTACCCACCTCGGAAGGATGGAAGGCTGAGTCAACCCTGAGCCGGTGAGATTTGAACAGCCGAACTGCAGAACTGCAGTCAGCTGAAGTAGCCTGCAGTGCTGCACGCTAACCACTGCGCCACCTCGGCTTCAAATTGTGGTTGTTAAGTCGAGGCGTCCCCGAACCTTTGCTCCTAACGCCTCGAAAAGCAAAGAGGCAGATGTTACGAATTCTGAGTCCCATCAGCCCCAACCGATGGGGGGGGGGGCACGGACAAAAATTTATGGTACTCGCCATCCATGATCTCCCGGAAAACTGCCACTCCCTCCACCTAACTAACAAAGGTACCACGTTTTTTTTTCTTCTCTTTCTCTCTCATTTTTTCTTGCCACCTGTTTGAAAATTTCCCCTCTCAAAGGGAAGCTGGTTTCTTTCTTTTTTTTAAACCCGTTTTGGCAGCTGCCAGAGGTCAGGTGGATTAGAAAAATCTGCCCGCTTGGAATGCCAGTTATGTACCTCTTCAAAATTCAGATTCGAGTTACGAGACATGGGTGGCTCCTTCAAAGAATGCAGTGCAACGAATTGAGTTTTCCTACGTTTCCATTCCCTTCTCCAGTCACGCATCTTAGTCGCCGAAAATTAGCTATTTTTTTTTTTTTAGCAACAACGCTTACAGTTTATATGCTGCTTCACGGTGTTTTACAGCCCTCTCTAAGCAGTTACTTAAGTCCAGCCTATTGCCCCCAATAATCCTCATATTCCCGACCTTGGGAGGATGGAAAGCTGAGTCGATCTTGAGTCGGTCAGAATCAAACTCCCTGTTGTGGGCAAAGTCAGCCTGCATTCTAACCACTATGTCGCCAGGGCTCCTTGTTGTTAGTTGCGAAGTTGTGTCCGACCCATCGCGACCCCATGGACAGCGTCCCTCCAGGCCTTCCTGTCCTCTACCATCCTCTGGAGTCCATTGAAGCTCACGCCGACTGCTTCAGTGACTCCATCCAACCACCTCCTTCTTCTTTTACCCTCCATCGTTCCCAGCATGAGGCTCTTCTCCAGGGAGTCCTTCTTCCTTCTCATCAGGTGGCCAAAGTATTTGAGTTTCCTCTTCAGGATCTGGCCTTCTAAAGAGCAGCCGGGGTTGACCTGTTGGATGGCCTTGCAGTCCAAGGGACTTGCAGGATAGATGGATAGTTGCGAAGTTGTGTCCGACCCATCACGACCCCATGGACAACATCCCTCCAGGCCTTCCTGACCTCTACCATCCTCTGGAGTCCATTGAAGCTCATGCCGACTACTTCGGTGACTCCATCCAGCCACCTCCTTCTCTGCCGTCCCCTTCTTCTTCTTTTGCCCTCCATCCTTCCCAGCATGAGGCTCTTCTCCAGGGAGTCTTTCCTTCTCATTAGGTGGCCAAAGACTTTGAGTTCCCTCTTCAGGATCTGGCCTTCTAAAGAGCAGTCGGGGTTGACCTCCTGTAGGACTGACCGGTTGGATGGCCTTGCAGTCCAAGGGACTCAATGCAGGAGTCTTCTCCAGCACCAGAGTTCAAAGGCCTCCATTCTTTGGCGCTCAGCCTTCCTTGTGGTCCAACTTTGATCCATCCATCCATTGCAACTGGGGAAACCACAGCCTTGACTAGACACACTTTTGTTGTCAGAATGATGCCTCTGCTTTTAAGTCGGTTGTCTAGACCAGTGTTTCTCAACCTTGGCAACTTGAAGATGTCTGGACTTCAACTCCCAGAATTCCCCAGCCAGCATTCGCTGGCTGGGGAATTCTGGGAGTTGAAGTCCAGACATCTTCAAGTTGCCAAGGTTGAGAAACACTGGTCTAGATTTTCCATAGCTTTCCTCCCCAGGAGCAAGCCTCTTTTGATTTCTTGGCTGCATTCGCCATCTGCGGTGATCTTGGAGCCCAGGAAAGTAAAATCTGTCACTATCTCCATTTCTTCCCCAAGGGGAGGGGAAGGAAGGAAGGAAGGAAGGGGTGTGTTTGAATTAGATGATACATATTCTTTAAATTCCCAGAGAATTGTGCGTCCCTTAAGCGCAAAGGACACAGTTGTTAAAAGACGATGGTTTTCGTGGTTGTGATATGTGTTTAACTAACAACACTAGGGAAAACCACCTCCTTGGCTAAACACACTCAATCTCCTTTTTCCCCGCTGGTGTGTACCAATGTTTAGATCGGCCTGTTGTCTTCTCACTGTCAAACTACTCCCAAATAGACAAAGTCAGCCGAAGCCATCCTCATTTCTAAGCCTGTTCTGCTTTCTGCCGCGTTGCTGGATGGAAGGTGGGAGGGAAAGCGGTTTTAATGTTCTATTATTGTTTCACTTGTTTGTGGAAAGAGAAACTTCCTCTTTCATGGACACCCAGATTGTTTCCACACAGGAAGCAAAAGGAACGAAGCTTTTACTATCCTACTAAGAGTAATAATGCCTGTTGCTCACCTCTGCTAAACCCCTCTCTCTAGAATTTGTTTTTTCTTATTAACAAACATATAAAACACACACACACACACAACTTAGACGTAAATCACATTTACACAATACAATACGAACAGGAGCTTCCTGTTCTTTCTAATAGCAATTATCAATCGATACCGATCACCTTATATTATTTCCCCTTCTATTGTATTTCAGTTGGATTTCACCATTCTTAACCCCCTTATTTTACTCATAACTATTATTTTTTTGAGTTTTGTTATATTCCTTCATTGATCCTTGTTTCTTTCCTCCATCCAACCTATACCATTTATCCCATATCTGGTAGAATTCTGATTCTTCTTTTCCCTGGATTTCCCTGCCTAGAATTTGTTGGTTCTGTATATTTGAGGGGATAATGGGCACCTGTTGATTGATGTCATTGGAATTTGGGTTTACTGATTGTTAACAGGTTATAGGTAGGCGGTAATCCAGTCCATTGTGATCCAGTCCATTTAGTTGTCCACGTAAGCTGTTGCCATTGAGTAAATGTGATTTGCAATTTGGCATCTGTCGGAAAACCATACAGGATATACATGTCCCAAAGGTGGTTAAAGCCTTACTTAGTAAGGACACACCTAAAGTTTTGTTCACCACACTATAAAAAAGATGTTGAGACTCTGGAAAAAGTGCAGAGAAGAGCAACCAGGAGGATGAAGGGACTGGAGGCTAAAACTTGCAATGGACGGTTGCAGGAACTGGGCCTGGCTAGTCTAGTGAAGAGAAGGACCAGGGCAGACAGGAGAGCAGCCTTCCAATATTTGAGGGGCTGCCAGAGAGGGGAGGGGGATGGTCAAGCTATTTTCCAAGGCACCTGAAGTCCAGACAAGGAATAATAATGGATGGAAACTGACCAAGGAGAGATTCAACCTGGAAATAAGGAGGAGTTTTCTGACAGTGAGAACAATCAACCCATGGAACAAACGTTGTGGGAGCTTCGTCACTTGAGACTTTTCAAGAAGAGACTGGATTGCCCTCTGTCAGAAATAGTGTAGGGTCTCCTGCTTGGGCTGGGGGTTGGACTAGATGACCTACAAGGTCCCTTCCAACTCTGTTTATCTGTAAATCTATAAAGAGGCAACTGGGCTCTCTGGTTTTTCTCTGAAGACGTTTCGCTTCTCATCCAAGAAGCTTCTTTCAGCTCTGACTGGATTGGGGGTGGGGGGAATAGAGGATTGATGCTCCTTGCAGACAGCTGGACATTTGCACAGGAGTATCAATCCTTCCATACCCACCATCCAGTCAGAGCTGTAAAAGCCTCTTGGATGATGATCATACAACACAATACAGTAGCAGAGTTGGAAGGGACCTTGGAGGTCTTCTAGTCCAACCCCCTGCCTAGGCAGGAAACCCTATACCGTTTCAGACAAATGGCTATCCAACATCTTAAAGACTTCCAGTGTTGGGGCATTCACAAATTCTGGAGGCAACTTCTGTTCCACTGATTCATTGTTCTCACTGTCAGGAAATGTCTCCTTAGTTCTAGGTTGCTTCTCTCCTTGATTCGTTTCCACCCATTGCTTCTTGTTCTGCCCTCAGGTGCCTTGGAGAATAGCTTGACTCCCTCTTCTTTGGGGCAGCCCCTGAGATATTGGAAGACTGCTATCATGTCTCCCCTACTCCTTTTTTTCCCCATCAGTCTAGAAAAGAATAAAATAACAGAGTTGGAAGGGACCTTGGAGATCTTCTAGTCCAACCCTCTGCCTAGGCAGGAAACCCTACACCACTTCAGACAAATGGCTATCCAACATCTTCTTAAAGACTTCCAGTGTTGGAGCATTCACAACTTCTGGAGGGAAATTCTGTTCCACTGATTAATTGTTCTCACTGCCAGGAAATTCCTCCTCAGTTCCAAGTTGCTTCTCTCCTTGATTAGTTTCCAACCCATTGCTTGGGTGGGATAAGAAGTGAAACATCTTCAGAGGAAAACCAGAAAGTCTAATCTCTTCACCTACCTAGACCAGCGTTGGCGAACATTTTCAGTACCAAGTGCCAAAACGGAGTTTTGCACATGCCGGAAACGAGAAGAAGCGAGCTCTTCCAGTTGAATGTGCCCTGGCCACCTGTGTTCTGGACTCTGGCGCGCACGCATGCGGAAACACACCAGCCAGCCGATGCACATGGTGCACGCCGGAAGCCGGACGGTTATCTTTCCGGTGCTCGTGCGCAATGGCTAGTTGCTCTTCCATTTTCCAGTGCTCCCGTGTGCGTGGAGACCAGCTGCAATCCCAGAAGAGCAATAGGTGACGACTGGCACACCCGGAGAGAGATGTCTTTTTTTGCGTGCCACTGTGGAACATGTGCCGTAGGTTTCCCATCACGGACCGGGACATTGGAAATTTCCTGAGCTTGAAATCTTGAGTGTGGGGAGGGGGGGGGAGTCCAACGACGACTGGGTTGAATAGAAGAGAGTTCAGATTCTTTCAAGCCAGCAGGAATTTTTTTGTTTAAAAAAAAATAATAATATGTAAAGAGAGGCAGATGCTTGCCAGCCCTTCTCTGAGAATGCAGCTGTTATGATAAGCCAAAGGTAAATTGGAGTGGGGGGGGGAAAGGATTAGCAAGAGAGATTACAGAAGAGTTGGAGAAACTGACTTGGCCGTGGTACGACTGGCATCCACAGTTTCGACCCAGCCACGTTATCTAGCTGTAAATATGCCACCCGCCCACTGAGTTCTCATACCCTTCTGAGGTTTTGCAGATGAAAAAAAAAACACAGTCTGTCTTGTGTGTTGGGAAACCCTCCTCCTCCTCCTCCTCCCCCCACTCTTCCTCCTCATTCCTAAGATCCCTTTTCAAGCCGTCCCATCCCCACTGGGTCACATTGCTCAAAGCTTTTTTCTCCCCCGTTTTGCTGAATGTTGCATTCATTGATTTCTCAGCTGCAAAGATCCAAGAGTTTTTTAAAAAAAGGGGGGGGATTTGTTGTCTGGGTTAAATACATTCTTTTTTTAAAAAAATATTTTTAATTTTCAAAACATCCTTCTTTGCATGCTGTAGAAAGTGTACCGGTTGGTTACGAAAAGACTTCCGTGCGTCTCTTCCGCAGTCAACAAACATAATTCATATTAACTCAAGTATTTTAACTGAGATATTTATACATATTTATACTCCATTTTCATTTGACTATAATTGTTTAAATGACCTTCATCATAAAATATACCAAGATTTAATACATAGCCACATACTGGCATTTCATTTACTATTTCTAAAATCCTCCAATAACACTGAATCCTTATGTCCTATTCTAGCTAAACATCCATAATATTTCATAACAAAGTTTTCTAATCCTCCTTTCCAAATCACTGTTTGCAATTTACATCCAGTTTCCTTATGTTGTACCCAAAATCTACAGTATATGTACGTTGCTATCCTTATTTTTATTTAACTATATCCTGTATCATAACATTTTCCCCCCTAATAATCAAAGCTTTAACTGTATCTAACTTGGTTCTTTTTTTAAAAATTAACCTTTATATAGAATCCAAAGGGATTTCTAATCTTCCTTTCATGAGTACCGTTCAATATTCATATCGTACGCGAATATTCATGGGTTAAATACATTCTAAGGGGGAGGGTGGGGATGGAAAGACCAACTCCAAAAGAGCAAGGCTTAAACCAATGGGATGGCGAGGCGTTGCGTTATACGTGAATGGTGCGTCCCACTGCATTGTCTTCTATGCTTTGGTTGCCACTTAAGGCTCTGCAGCTATGAATGGGGCCCTTGACACCAAATGGGAAATTAAGGCACAGGACGCAGGAAAATTTTTTTAATTCCTACAGGCCCAGGCAGTGTGTGTGTGTGTGTGTGTGTGTGTGTGTGTGTGAAGCGATGAGACTGTCAGATGTTGGAGATGCTTGTTATTAGCCAAAGGTTCCCCCCCCCCACACCATTCTGTCTTTTTATTGGTTCATCCTCCCATTTTTAAATCTAGATAAGAAGTTCTGTGCCTTGTTAATATTATTATTATTATTATTATTATTATTATTATTATTATTATTATTATTTTCCATCGGAATCCAACGGGGTCTTATCAAAAGGCATTTGTCCTTGCAACGAAGCCGTGCTTTAAAATCGGAAGTTTCTGGAAGGACAGAAGGCTGTGTCAACCTTGAGCCTGGCAAGATTCAAACTGCCAAATTGCAGCCAGCTGGCAGAAGTAGCCTGCAGTACCGCCTTCTAATCACTGTGCCACTGTAAGTCACTGCCTGTGGCTGATCTTTATTCCCGGGGCACCAAAATTCCAGAAGCTTGGGCATATGTTAAAGGCAGTAGGTTAATTCCTTCCCTCTCCGGTTTTTCGAAATACATAGCAGCAGCAATAGCAGTTAGACTTATATACCGCTTCATAGGGCTTTCAGCCCTCTCTAAGCGGTTTACAGAGTCAGCATATCGCCCCCCCACAGTCTGGGTCCTCATTTCACCCACCTCGGAAGGATGGAAGGCTGAGTCAACCTTTGAGCCGGTGAGATTTGAACCGCTGAAATGCAGATAACAGTCAGCTGAAGTGGCCTGCAGTATTGCACCCTAACCACTGCGCCACCTCGGCTCTACATGAATTGAAAGTTTTCTTCTTTCCCACCTCCAAATCTGTGCCGACTGATTCCAACTCTCTGGGGCAACGGGAAGCAAATTACGCAGGGCTGTAACTCATCCAGGGACACAACAGAGTAACCAGGAGTGAATGATGATAACCTGTTTCCATTTAAGCATGTGTGATTTACAAAACCTGTTAGACTGCAGCATGCAAAAACCTTGGCCTTGGTGCAGAAGCCAGGGATTTTACAGGTCAGGGCAAGCCCAAGGAAGAAGATTCAAACTTTAAGAACGGGGCTGGCTATGAGTCGTACATCTGTTGCCCCCAGCCTCAGGAGAGGGAAGGAGGGGAAAAAATAAACAGTAGGTAAATGAGACTCGGCCGTAGTAGAAAGGATTGCCCGCGGCAATAGGAAGGGAGGAATAAAGAACTTTGTGCTCTCTTGTTCATGGCTCACCGAGGCACGTGCCACCCTGGCTCAGGTCTGCGGGCTTTAACAGGGATCGGCTAGCCAGGCGGCGACCCGGGCGTGGGGCATCACTCATTCTCTAGGGCACGGGTGTCAAACCAGGGGTGAAATTCAGCTGGTTCTGACCAGTTCTGAAGAATTGATAGCGGAAATTTTGAGTAGTTCGGAGAACTGGCAAATACCACCTCTGACTGGTCCCCCGCCCCCATCTATTCTCTGCCTCTCGAGTCCCAGGTGATCAGGAGGGAATGGGGATTTTGCAGTATCCTTCTCCCTGGAGTGGGGAGGGAATGGGGATTTTGCAGTATCCTTCCCCTGGAGTGGGGAGGGAATGGGGATTTTGCAGTATCCTTTCCCTGGAGTGGGGAGGGAATGTGGATTTTGCAATATCCTTCCTCTGGAGTGGGGAGGGAACGGGCATTTTGCAGTATCCTTCCCCTGGAGTGGGGAGGGAATGGGCATTTTGCAGTATCCTTCCCCTGGAGTGGAGAGGGAATGGGGATTTTGCAGTATCCTTTCCCTGGAGTGAGGTGGAAATGGGGATTTTGCAGTATCCTTTCCCTGGAGTGGGAGGGAATAGAAATTTTACAGTATCCTTCCCCTGGAGTGGGGAGGGAATGGGGATTTTGCAGTATTCTTCCTCTGAAGTGAAGTGGGAATGGGGATTTTGCAGTATCCTTCCCCTGCCATGCCCACCAAGCCATGCCCACACAGAACCGGTAGTAAAAAATTTTTGAATGTCACCACTGTGTCAAACTCTATTTCATTGAGGGCTGTGGTTGGGGAAAAGAGTGCAGAGAAGAGCAGCATATGAAGCATATGAAGAATGGTTGCAGGAACTGGTTGTGTCTAGTTTGATGAAAAGGAGGATTAGGGGAGACATGATAGCAGTCTTCCAATATCTCAGGAGCTGCCCCAAAGAAGAGGGAGTCAAGCTATTCTCCAAAGGGAACTTTACCTTTTACCAATCTACAGAAAATGATTCCTGTTTAGTCAAATGTCTGTTTGCCGGCCTTTCAGAGCAGGTAAACAACCACCCACAACGGCAAACGATCCACAATTGGTATTTGCGGTTAGAGTTTTTCACCTGGAGAAAAATAAGTTCCCAAATTGCCAGCTTCTGGTTTGATATTGCCTTGATTGGAATCATTCACTGCCTCTCAGTGGTGGTTGGGGGGGGGAGAGGGGGGTAGGGAGAAGAGAGAGAAGAAGGAGAAGGGGGAGGAGAGGAAGAGGAGGAGGAAGGAAGAAAATAAGGGGAGGTGGAGGAAGGAGCAGGAGCAGGAAGGGGAGAAAGAGGAATAAGAGGATGAAAAAGAGGAAGGAGGAGGAGAAGAAATGGAAGGAGAAGGAAAAGAAAGAAAAAGAAAGAAAGGAGGTAGAAGGAGGGGAAAGAAGAAGAAGAAGAAAAAGAGTAATGATGAGGAGGAGAAGAGGAAAAGGAAGGAGGAGAAGAAGAAGAAAGAAAGAAAAAAGAAAGAGGAGGGAGAAGGAGGGGGAAGAAGATGAAAAAGAGGAATGAGGAGGTGGAGGAGAGGAGAGGAAAAGGAAGGAGGAGAAGGAGAAGAAAGAAAGAAAAAAGAAAGAAAGAAAGAGGAGGGAGGAGGGGAAAGAAGATGAAAAAATAATGAGGAGGAGGAGAGGAAAAGTAAGAAGGAGAAGGAGAAGAAAGGAAAAGAAAGAAAGAAAGAAAGAAAGAAAGAAAGAGGAGGGAGGAGGGGAAAGAAGATGAAAAAATAATGAGGAGGAGGAGAGGAAAAGTAAGAAGGAGAAGGAGAAGAAAGGAAAAGAAAGAAAGAAAGAAAGAGGAGGGAGAAGGAGGGGGAAGAAGAAGATGAAATAGAAGAATGAGGAGGAGGAGGAGAGGAAAAGGAATGAGGAGAAGGAGAAGAAAGGAAAAGAAAGAAAGAAAGGAAGAAGATGAAAAAGAGTAATGAGGAGGAGGAGAGGAAAAGGAAGGAGGAAAAGGAGAAGAAAGGAAAAGAAAGAAAGAAAGAAAGGAGGGAGAAGGAGGGGGAAAAAGAAGATGAAAAAGAGGAATGAGGAGGAGGAGAAGAACATAGATAGTCTTTTCAAGGGGAAAAAAAAACCAAAAACATTGAAAAAAATGAGAAAAAGGGCCATTAAAATGATCCAGGGGAGAATTGGAGCAATTTATCTGTGAGGAAAAGCCAACACAGATGGTTCTTAATTATTCGGAATAGATTTCTGGCAGAAGAGACGTTTGGCCGAGGTTTGTAGAATGACAGTATGCCTTGTTTGAAAGGAAAAAATAAAATAAAAAATATGCGGCTATAATACTTGAATTGGGAGCTGTCCATGAAATTAA
This sequence comes from Thamnophis sirtalis, assembly GCF_051295495.1. Taxonomy (NCBI): domain Eukaryota; kingdom Metazoa; phylum Chordata; class Lepidosauria; order Squamata; family Natricidae; genus Thamnophis; species Thamnophis sirtalis. Next base: position 42,532,613 of record NW_028261395.1, read on the forward strand.
TCTGGGAGAAGTGGACTCAATAACTAACTGGACAGTTTCCCATTTCCCGTTTTATTGGTGTTAAAGGTAAAGGTTCCCCTTGCACATACATGCCAGTCGTTCCTGACTCTAGGGGGCAGTGCTCATCTCCGTTGCAAAGCCAAAGAGCCAGCGCTATCCGAAGACGTCTCCGTGGTCATGTGGCCAGCATGACTCAACTCCTGAAAGCGCATCAAACGCTGTCACCTTATAGCAATAGCAGTTAGACTTATATACCGCTTCATAGGGCTTTCAGCCCTCTCTAAGCGGTTTACAGAGTCAGCATATTGCCCCCACAGTCTGGGTCCTCATTTTACCCACCTCAGAAGGATGGAAGGCTGAGTCAACCTTGAGCCGGTGAGATTTGAACCGCCGAACTGCAGCTAGCAGTCAGCTGAAGTGGCCTGCAGTACTGCACTCTAACCACTGCGCCACCTCGGCTCTTAAGGGACCAAAGGTGGCCCCTATTTTTCTACTCGCATTTTCTTATGTGCTTTCGAACTGCTAGGTTGACAGAAGCTGGGACAAGTCACGGGAGCTCCCTCCGTTACGCGGCGCTGGGGATTCGAACCGCCGAACGGCCGATCTTTCTGATCGACAAGCTCAGCGTCTTAGCCACTGAGCCGCCCCCTTTTATGGGTGTTACCTGCTTCCAAATGTATCTCCCATCTCGCGCTTTCCAATAAAGGGACCAAACAGTAGGTCTTAACTACCAGAAAATTGGAAGTGGGAGGGCTTAATGAGATCCAGATGTGGAGCAGAATCCTTGGGATGTCTCTCCCCCCCCTCCCCATTTTTGCAAAGAGCCGGATTGAAGAAGAATGAGAATTTGCGATCTCAAAAAGAAGGAGGGAAGGAAGCAGGAGTAAAAACAAGCAAAGAACACAACGGGGAATTTTTGCTGGAGTGTAATGACGTCCGATCTGTGGGAACAAGGAGGAGGGAGGGGAAAGAGGTTAAGGAACAAAGAGGTGTTGGCAGATGTTTCTGCCCAACGGAAGCTGCTTGGATCCTCTGTTGTGATCGCAGCACTATCCCATTCGGCGTCACTCCATTAAAAGTTTTTTTTTTGTTGTTGTTCCTCCGTAACTCCTGCTCTGCAAGTGGTACTTCCTCTACGGTTAAAATTTCCACTTCAGTCTTCATGGGATACCATGTTGTGTGTCAGAGATAAGGGGCATGGATGACATGTGGCGATGGGACAGCTACGCCCAACAAACAAAACCCATTTGTCTTCCCACTGCAGAAGGTCCATGCATGTTGTGGCCAGTGGAGCGGGCAGAAGATTCGGACAGTGAGGAGGTTGGGGAGGAAGATGGGCCAGTCCTGGAGTCTGGGGAAGGCTCGGACGAGGGCTCTGTGTCGGAGGCAGAGAGGGGGCCAGGGCCGTCTGACAGTTATCAGCTGCCTTCAGAGTCAGACATCAGTGAGGCAGAAGAACAGCTGGAGCCTGTTCCCAGTGTGAATTGCCAGACGAAGGGAACGGCTAAAGAACAGGGGTCGACTTGGGAGTAAGGCCACAGGTGGATGATAAATGGCCCCTCCCAGAGGAAATAAAAGAGGAGCGAAGGGGGAGTGGAGTTTGCAGGAGACCACTAGCTCGCTTCATTGGTTCGTGACTCTCCGAGACTCCTGGCCAAGCTGTGCAGAGATCGGCCTGGCAGCTCTCCAAGCCAGATAAGGTCTGTGACCGTAAATCCTCCCTCGAAAGACTTTGCTGGATGTGAAGGAGCAGAATTCACCGTCAATTAATAAAAGGGGGTTTTGTCGGGACCAGGAGTTGGCTTCCTACTCTCAGGAAGCCCAGGTCAAAACAGTGGACTTCTACTGAACAAAGCGGGCCACCTCATACCCGCCAAGCCACGCCCATAGAACTGGAGGGTAAAGAAATTTGAATTCCACCACTGTACCATTCCCTTTCTTGAACTGGGTCAGGTTCCTTTATCCCCAGCCCTTTGGTGGGCAACGTGCTCTCTTGTGAAAAATCAAGCATCCCAGCCATTTGGCTCTCCGCTTTTCTCCCCGAGGAGCTTCCAAATATGTTTTCCCCCCCCCCCCCCGTGTTCCTTGGCGTGCAGTTCCCTGGAGAAAATGGGAGGTCTTCTTTTTGTCTTGTGCGAGAGACGGAGTCAAAGGTCATGCGCCCTTAACCCTAGGCACAATAACACAGCCTGTGGCCCCTCCTCCCGCGAGTCCCATCCAGAGGTTTTCTCAACGAGAGAAGGCTGCGGAATTTTTGGGAGCTCTCTTCTAGGTTTTTTTTTTTCTATTTTCCTTTCCACCCGGTTGGCTCTTCCGGTAAGAGAGAGAGAGAGATGGATAAGTGCGGTTTTTGATTTGCAAGGAGAGGAAGAACTGGGAGAATTCCGAATTCGCAAAGAATTCGGAAAAGCTATTTTGGCGCTCACAGAAGTGCGATTTTTGGATCTGCGGCTCTGTAAAGTAGTTATCTCCCTCCTCAGGGCTGGCGAGCAGGTTCTGTGCTCAGACCTCTGCTCACTCCTTTAATCTAGTCCAGCGGTCGGCAACCTTAAACACTCCAAGAGCCACAAATGGCCTAATCAGAAGCCCCTCCCCCCGGTTCAGTTCTGGGGCTGACTGGAAGTCTGGTTCCCCCACCATAGAGTCTCCTCCTAGCATGGCATCCTTTTTCCTCTGCCGACCGGAAGTCTGGTTCCCCCACCATAGAGTCTTCTCCTAGCATGGCGTCCTTTTTCCTCTGCCGACCGGAAGTCTGGTTCCCCCCATCATAGAGTCTCCTCCTAGCATGGCGTCCTTTTTCCTCTGCCGACCAGAAGTCTGGTTCCCCCCCCCCCCCATCATAGAGTCTCCTCCTAGCATGGCGTCCTTTTTCCTCTGCCGACCGGAAGTCCAGTTCCCCCCCGCATCATAGAGTATCCTCCTAGCGTGGCCTCTTTTTTCCCTCTACCTGTCCTAACCAAAAGCCCTATTGATTCTGGAGCCAACTGGTGACAGGGAGCCGCAGCAGAGGGATGAAAAAGCCACATGCGGCTCCGGATTAGTCCGATTATGTGCTGCACACCCTTAGAGAATACTTTTCATCTCTGAAGCTGCAGATCCCTGAGCTGGGCAGAAGAATAAAACTGACTTGTGAGTCACGTGCTGCTTGCGTCCTCTAGATTGTCCACCCTGCTGTGGCTGATGGGTTTTTTTCGTCTTCTTTAGGCTCTTCAGCAGCTCCACTTTTAGCCGGTGCCGAGCAGTAAAATTAGATTTATTCCCATTGCTACGATTTCTGTGACATTTATTGCTTGGTGCAATGGGTTGGAATACACCAGAATAAAAAAAAAAATGCACATGGCCACAAAACCTGTTTAGTAAATTGGATGAATTTCTCTCTTTCTCTCCACCTCAATTGCTATAAATGACCTGCGGTTTTCTGTTTCTTGGCGGAAAAGAGGCAGAGAACCCAAAAACCAATCCTCAAAGGCTCCATTGCTCTCCCAAATAGACAGGTTCCAATTAGGCTGGGAAATAAAACCTGTGAGTTCGATTGAGAGGGTTGTGGCCTGCCAGAAGATCTGGCAGCAGATTCGGACAGTGAGAAGGTTGGGGAGGAACCTGGGCCAGTCCTGGAGTCTGGGGAAGGCTCGGATGAGGGCTCTGTGTCGGAGGCAGAGAGGGGGCCAGGGCCGTCTGACAGTTATCAGCTGTCTTCCTACTCAGACGTCAGTGAGGCAGAAGAACAGCTGGAGCCTGTTCCCAGTGTGTGCATGTGCAGAGCGGCCAGACAAAGGGAACAGCTAAGGAACAGGGGTCGATTTGGAAGTAAGGCCACAGGTGGACGGTGAATGGCCCCTCCCAGAGGGAGTATAGAGGAGCCAAAGGGGAGAGGAGTTTGCAGGAGACAATTAGTTCAATTCATTCGGGTGAAGATCTGTTCCTGACTTCTTGCCAACTAATTGCTGTTACAGCCTGGCGTTTGAAAGATATCGGACTGGCAGCTCTCCAAGCCTGAAAGAGGTCTGTAGTTGTGAAATCTCTTGAAAGACTGTTGGCCGGGACTTTGCTGGAGAGGAATTCACTTTAACCTAAATAAAAGGGTTTTTATGGGGTTGAGGAGTCGGCTTTGTGCTTTTGGGAAGCCCAGGTCAGAACAGAGAGTCGATCTGATTCAGGCATTCAAACCAAGTCGGGTTGGCATTTCTTCACTGCCAGTCTGGCGGGGCACAGAAATGGCAACACTGGCGCCTGATTCCTAAAGGGGACACTACAATTTTGAGATGAGGATGAACCTTCCATTCTCATTTTTGTGTGTGTGCAAAGCTTCTCTTAACATGCTCGGCTTTGGCCAAAGGAGAAAAGGAGAGAAAAACAACCCTTTTGAATAATAAAAAAGGAGCCACAATTCTTTTATTTCAAAGAATAGAATAGATGAATGGAATGGAATGGAATAGAATAGATGAATGGAATAGAATAGAATAGATGAATGGAATGGAATAGAATAGAATAGGATGAATGAAATGGAATGGAATACAATAGAATAGATGAATGGAATAGAATAGATGAATGGAATAGAATAGAATAGGATGAATGAAATGGAATATAATAGAATAGAATAGATGAATGGAATAGAATAGGATGAATGGAATGGAATGGAATAGAATAGAGGAATGGAATGGAATAGAATAGATGAATGGAGTAGAATAGAATAGGATGAATGAAATGGAATGGAATAGAATAGAATAGATGAATGGAATAGAATAGATGAATGGAATAGAATAGAATAGGATGAATGAAATGGAATAGAATAGAATAGAATAAAATAGATGAATAGAATAGAATGGAATGGAAGGAATGGAATAGAATAGATGAATGGAATAGAATAGAAATTAGAATAGAATAGAAATTAGAATAGAATAGAATAGAATACTTTATTGGCCAAGTATAATTTCCCAAGGAATTTGTCTTTGGTGCAGATGCTCTCAGTGTACATAAAAAGACAAGATACATTTGTCACGAATCGTAAGGTACAACACATAATGATAGTCACAGGGTACAAATAAGCAATCAGGAAACAATATCGATATCAATCGTAAGGATACAAGCCACAAAGTTCCAGTCCTGCATTCATAAGTGGAAGGAGATGGGTGATAGGAATGATGAGAAGACTAATAGTAGTAGTAATGCAGACTTAGTGAATAGTTTGACAGCGTTGTGGGAATTATTTGTTTAGCGGAGTGATGGCATGCGGGAAAAACTGTCCTTGTGCCTAGTTGTCTTGGTGTGCAGTGCCCTATAGCGTGGTTTTGAGGGTAGGAGTTGAAACAATTTACGTCCAGGATGTGAGGGGTCTGTAGATATTTCCACAGCCCTCTTGTTGACTCCTGCAGTGTCCAGGTCCTCAATGGAAGGCAGGCTGGTAGCCATTGTTTTTTCTGCAGTTCTGATTATCTGTTGAAGTCCGTGTCTGTCTTGTTGGGTTGCAGAGCCAAACCAGGCAGTTACGGAGGTGGAGAGGACAAGACTCCATCATTCCTCTGTAGAACAGAACCAGCAGCTCTTTGGGCAGGTTGAGCTTCCTGAGTTGGCGCAGAAAGAACATTCTTTCTTGTGCTTTTTTGATGACGTTTTGGACGTTAGGGGTCCATTTTAAGCCTGGAGATATGATAGAACCTAGAAACCTGAAGGTCTCTGCTGTTGATGCTGCGTTGTCTAGTATTGTAAGAGGTGGTAGTATGGGAGGGTTTCTCCTAAAATCCACCCCCATTTCTACAGATTTGAGTGTGTTCAGTTCCAGTGGAGAATGATTAAGGATTCTCTTTCCTGGTTCAGTTACTGCAGCCTGTGCTGGGAAGGAGCCTGAGGAAAGAGTTTTTTTTTTCTTCTGACTGTAAATGCAATCTTTTCAAAGTATGAATATAAAAATATACCCTGAAAGGAGAAGACGTCTGGGCTGGTATCTTCGACATAACTCGTTTTACAGGTGTGGGGACATTTCTGTGCTAGGTTAAAAGAGGCACCCCTGTTCCTCCCTCCCCAGTTTTGATGTTAGGACCAATACAATACAATAGCAGAGTTGGAAGGGACCTCGGAGGTCTTCTAGTCCAACTCCCTGCCTAGGCAGGAAACCCTATACCGTTTCAGACAAATGGCTATCTAACTTCTTCTTAAAGACTTCCAGTGTTGGGGCATGTATACTTAAAATGGTAACTAAGAGAATTAAAAAAAAAATCTTTGAAAAAAAATTATCTGAACGACTAATGGTTAAAGTGAATTGGCGGTAGATAAGAGTCAGTAAAATTCAAGGCCGGATGAACTTAGATCTCTTGTGAGCACGAAAGGACTCCAGGCTGATGACGCATTTGACCCCTCCCTCCCTCCCTCCCTCTGGCTCAGCCTGGGTTATCTACCCTTCGCCTCCGATTTTGGGAAATGATTGGGACGACATTTCCTGCCGCTGGACTTCAAAGGCCTGGCTCCCTGTAGGTGGGCATCAGCTGCCTTCCAGAGTCACAGCTGTTCCATGCAGAGACAGATGTTGGGAAGCTGTCAGGAAGCATATTCTTGATGGGACTCAACCTTCGTTATCTTGCCTTTTTCAAAGCTTGGGATTTCTTAGATGGTCAAGATGTCCTTAAAACCAAGAAGACCTCCCTCCCCCTCCCCCGGCAGGTGAAATAGCTCCCTCTCTAATACCGGTAGTCCTTGACTATCGAGCCCGTAATTTCCTGTCGCTAAGCGAGGCAGTTCTGGAGCGTGTTTTGCCCCCGTTTAACGACCTGCCTGGCCACCATTGCTACGTGAACCACTGCAGCCGTTGAGTTGGTAACACCGTTGTTAAGTGAATCTGATTCTCCCGTTGATTTTGCTCGTCGTCGCAAAAGGGGATTGTGCGACCCCCACCCACCCCACCCTGGGACACTGGAACTGTCACGGGTACAAGTCAGTTGCCAAGCATATGAATTTTTTTTCACATGGCCATGGCGATGCAGTCGTAAATGTGTGAAACGGTCATAGGTCACTCATTTCAGCACCGTTGCAACTTCAGACCGTCACTAAATGAACTCATAAGTTGAGGACCGCCTGGATGAACCAATCAATGTAACTAACCCGCCGGGGAGAAGTGATCATGTCTTGGCTGATGGCCGCATGCAAATGGCATCACGTATCCTTCTATATCATGATGAGATCACTCGACCTCCAGCCGGTGACATCACCCCACACGGGCCATCCAGCTGATTGGCAGGGATGGTTGAGGGAGGATGCCAAGACTCGTCCGTTATTAGAAGTTCTGTCAATGCTTGGAGTTTTGCCCGACTCCCGTCAAGGACATACACTATTGTGGGAAAGGAGAATGTCATCTGGGTTTGCTTTCAGAAATACTTATACTTAAGGGAAGAAGAAAGATAAGGAGAGGTGGGTGGAAGGGAGAGAAAGAGAAGGAAAGAGGGCAGGAAGGGGAAGAGAGAGGGTAGGAGTAGGGGAGAGGTGAGGGAAGAAAGAAGGGGAAGGAGAGGAGGAAGGAAGGAAGTAGAGAAGGAAGGGAGGGAGAAAAGAAAGGGAAAATAAGGTGGTGTTACAACAGGCGCTAGGGATGATAAACAAAACAATTCAAATAACAAAAGTATAAGAATGGCAAAGAAAAATAATAACTACGTGAATGTATACATTGTATGTAAGAGAATAAATGACAGTAAGAATATAAAGCACAATATAGGTAAACAATATTTTGTTATAAATAGCTAAGTATAAATAAATATAGAATTGTACATAAAAATGGATAACGAATAAGGAGAGACCATGAATGCAAGATAGAAATGTATAGAAGGGAAAACACTAACTGTAAAGAAACCGATACGGAGCTGCTGTAGGATATATGATGGAACTTCTTGTTCCCATGTTGTTTTAAGTCATGTGTTTGTTTTTGTTGATGTGTTTATGTGTTTAAAATAAATTTTTTTAAAAAAAGAAATACTTACACTTATGAATGGTTAGAGAAAGGCATACGGAGAAGAAAATAAGGGGAAGATATGGAATCCAGACGATACACCATCAAGTAGAAAAGTGGGGGGGGGGAAATAGGGTTCCAAATATCCTGCAGAATTAAATCAGAGTCCAAGGCAGAGTTATCCTTAAAGTTCCAATTTAATAAAACAGACCTGTTGGCATCATGCTATGGTTATCCAATTCTAAAACTTCCTGGGATTCCACCCAGTTGAAAGTTCATGATCTTGTCCCCACACCCACATATCCATCACATGGTCCAATCCTCTTCTTCCTCACTGGCATCTCCGCCCAGCTGGTTCCGGTCAGGTGCAAAAGTGCAGAGACAAAGAATAGCCTTGAGCTTCTAGAAAGGGATTTTTTATTTTGAAAACAATACATTCTACCCCTTGCTATTCCCCCCCACCCCCTTAATGAGAGTGTGGCAGGCCAAAGATTCTTAAAGGAACCACTGCAGGACTGACATAGGGAAGAAAATAATAATATATAAGTATATATAGTTTAATGAAAAGAACGACTAGGGGAGACATGATAGCAGTCTTCCAATATCTCAGGGGCTGCCCCAAAGAAGAGGGAGTCAAGCTATTCTCCAAAGCACCTGAAGGCAGGAGAAGAAGCAATGGGTGGAAACTAATCAAGAAGAGAAGCAACTTAGCACTGAGGAGAAATTTCCTGACAGTTAGAACAATTAATCAGTGGAACAGAAGTTGCCTCCAGAGGTTGTGAATGCCCCAACACTGAAAGTCTTTAAGAAGAGGTTGGATAGCCATTTGTCTGAAATGGTGTAGGGTTTCCTGCCTAGGCAAGAGGTTGGACTAGAAGACCTCCAAGGTCCCTTCCAACTCTGCTATTGTATTGCATTGTATAGTGTATATTCAAAAGTAGGATTCAAAGTGGCGGGGGGACCACAATCAGGATAGATTTGAGAAGGAAAGGGAATAAGAAATGACATTCAACTATTTTTGTGTCTGCGGAAACGCCACCCCAAGAAAATAAAAATTAAGAGCTGGAAGAGACACCTACAACAGTAGGAAAAAAGAAAGGGAGGAGGAGAGGAAGAGGAGGGGGAAGGAAGATAGAGATGAGGAGAGGAAGATGAAAGGGAGAAAGAAAGAGGGCAGGAAGGGAAACAGGAAGAGAGTAGGGGAGAGGCAAGGGAAGAAGGAAGGGAAAGGAGAGAGGTAGGGAGAAAATAGAGATGGGAGGGAGGGAGAAAAGAAAGGGAAAACAGCATCAAGGCAGGGAAGGGATGGTAAACAAAGCAACCCAAATGGTATATTATAACCCTGTAAATGGAAATAATGACGAAGGTAAAAAAAGAATGATAGCTACGTGAATGTAAACCTATAATTGTATACAGAGAACAAAAAATTAAAAAAAAACTTTTCAGGAAGAAATACTTGGCAAAGTTATTTAATGGCTTCTTGAATCTGCCTCTTCCATTCCAGGCAGATGCCAAAATGTATTTCCAGCTGGGGTCTGATGCAGGTGAGATATATAATGTGTGTTTTATGAAAGCATCATTCCCGAAAAGGCATTTTGGGAGGGAGGGAGGGGGCAGCACCCCAGTTCAAACAGATGTTGCATGCAACAGGCAGTAAAAAAACACACCATTTCTTCCCACCTGCCCCCCCCTTCCCAGCATCTGGGGCTTAACAGTTCCTGTCTTCCTTCCTTGGCCAGCCCACTCAGCACATCTGGAAACCTGGCATTGAGGTTTATCGGATGGAGGGAGGGTGGGATAAGGGGAGGGACTGGATTTGGGTTAGCAGAGCAGGCGCCTGCATAGCGTGCCTTGATTTCCCAATCTGTAAAAACCCCCGATGGCCGCGTTGATTCCGTCATAGAGAAATTGTGTAGCTTTTACCATCTGCATGCAGAGGAAACTGGTGGTGGAATCCATGGGAATGTATGGGAAGGGACTCGCTGGATCTCACTTGGCTCGAGATGGAAAAAGAATTAAGGAATTGTGTCTCGCGTCTGCTCGGTCGTGAAATTCTCCCCAATCCCATTTGCTTCTTATAATCTAATTTCCCCTTTGCTGGAGAAAAAACACAGCACCGCTGCGGCCCCTTGAGCGATGGGCCAGGCCAGGAGAAACAGACTGGCTCGAAAGCTTGAGCACACAAATGGCAAAATTAAAGGTAAAAGTTCCCCTCGCACATATGTACTAGTCGTTCCTGACTCTAGGGGGCGGTGCTCATCTCCGTTTCGAAGCCGAAGAGCCAGCGCTGTCCAAAGACGTTTCCGTGGTCATGTGGCTGGCATGACTCAACTCCCAAAGCTGCACGGAACGCTGTTCCCTTCCCACCAAAGGCGGTTCCTATTTTTCTACTTGCATTTTGTACCTGCTTACATTGGGAGAAGCTGGGACAAGTCACGGGAGCTTACTCCGTTACGGGGCGCTAGGGATTCGAACCGCCGAACCGCCAAGCTTTCTGATCGACGAGCTCAGCGTCTTAGCCACTGACCCACCTGGCAAAAATTAATCCCTCTCTTTTTCCAAACTCCCTTCCCTTCCCAGGCCTATCTCTGCACTAATAAGGATTGGAAACCTGCTTTTTAAAATTATTTTTTTTTTAAAAGCAGGCATTCTCAAAGGGTTTACATTCCGTGCTTTGTTTCAAATCCCACATTTACACTGGTTTTTGCCGTGGAAGAAATTGGGCGCAAAAAAGGGAAGGGACTCTTTGGAGAAATTCAGATGTTTCATCTCCCAGATATGAACTCCCGCCAGAACTTTGATGAGAAAGAGAAGAAGAGAGAGAGAGAGAGAAAAAAACACAGAAGGGATTTCTCAGGGGAGGAAAAAAAGAATAAGTTTGCTTAACCCTGAGAGAATTGGATCAAAACAGAGAGTACCTTGGGAAGTTTTCAAGAGCGTTGGCCTCCGGAGGAGGAATTTTAAACCAAGTCCCCAGAGAGAAGAAACCTCATTATTTCAAACAGTGGCAAAACAGCTGTAAAAAACCATCACAAGCACACAAACACACACACACACACACACACACACACACACACAAACGTCTGGGGAAGAGACTCATCCCATAGCTACGTCATGATTTGCCAAGATAGCATCAACAGTACACGTAGAACATAAGGGAAACTTACCAAATTTGCGGATGATAAATTGGCGACACTCTAGATGATAAGACTCAAGGTCCAGATGGATCTTGGCAGATTTCAATCCTGGGCCCTGTCTAACAAAATGTTGAATGTTGATTTTATTTATATGCCGCCCTTTTCCCCCCCGAAGGGGACTCAGGGCGGCTCACAACTCAACCGGGGAAGGGGGATACAACGAAAAATTAAAACAACACAAAACAATGCATAATTAAAAACACACAACAGTCATACCAATTCGAGACGGGGGCAACAGCTCTTTAGCCCCAGGCCTGTCGGAACAGCTGGGTTTTAAGGGCTTTGCGGAAGGCCTGGAGGGTGGTGAGGGTTCGAATCTCCACGGGGAGTTCGTTCCAAAGGGTCGGAGCAGCCACAGAGAAGGCTCTCCTCCGGGTAGTCGCCAGTCGACACTGGCCGGCGGATGGAATTCGGAGGAGGCCTAATCTGCGGGATCTGATCGGTCTAGTGGAGGTAATCGGCATGAAATTGGCATGAAATTCAACCTAGAGAAAAGTAAAATCTGACACTTTAGACAAGACAAACCAAAAGGACACATATAAACTGGGTGAAACCAGGCTTAATAGCAGTGACTGGGAGAGGGATCTTGGAGTCTTAGTGGACAGCCAGCTAAACATGAGCCAGGAGTGTGCAGCGTCAGCCAAAAAAGCCAACGCAATCCCAAGTTGCATCAACAGACGGAAACAATCAAGATCAAGGGCGGTACTGCATGCAGTTTTGGTCACCCCACTATAAAAAAGATGTTGAGACTCTAGAAAGAGGGCAGAGAAGAGCAACCAGGATGATTAGAAGACTGGAAGATAAAACATATGAAGAACGTTTGCAGGAACTGGGCCTGGCTAGTCTAGTGAAGAGAAGGACCAGGGGAGACGCGACAGCAGTCTTCCAATATTTGAGGGGCTGCCACAGAGAGGAGGGGGTCAATCTACTATTCTCCAAAGCACCCGAAGGCCAGACAAGGAATAATGGATGGAAACTGACCAAGGAGAGATTCAACCTGGAAATAAGGAGAAAAAAATTCTGACAGTGAGAACTATCCACCCATGAAACAGAAATTGCCTTCGGAAGTTGTGGGAGCTTCATCCCTGGAAGCTTTGAAGAAGAGACTGAACTGTCCTCTGTCAGAAATGGGTGCAGGGTCTCCTGGTTACATTGGGGGGGGGGTTGGACTAGATGACCTCCAAGGCCCCTCCCAACTCTGTTCATCTGTAAATCCTAGTAGTTCTGCAGCGTGGGAAGCTTATGGAGGTGTTTATTCGTTTTTCCTTATCGCTCGCAACTCAATCTCCCCTCCAAACAGACATGAGGGAGATCGGCCAACCATTCTTGGCTATCGCTATCATCCTTACCAGATGCAATGCTTGGGAGGTGAACAACACACATCTGGCAATCAGGTTAAAGCACACACACACACACACACACACACACAGACACACACACCAGTGTTTCATAGGCCAATTTCTCTAAGCACGTCAGTTCTCCATTTTGTTATCTCCTAGTTCAATGGAGAAACAATGGAGAGGTTCAAAAGATGGGAGTTCACCACAGGAGGGGAAAGAGCTTCACAAAAACATCCCAAATATATTAGGAACTGAATGCTTCTGGAATGCTTCTCCAGCCCAAGCAGGAGACCCTATTCTGACAAGTGGCAGTCCGGTCTCTTCTTGAAAGCCTCCAGGGATGAAGCTTAAGGTTTAAGGTTTTTTAAGGTTTTATTGGGATTTATATGCCGCCCTTTTCCCTGAGGGGACTCAGGGCGGCTTACAACCACAGGGGAGGGGGGTGCAAGGTCAAAAACAAAACAATATGTGCACAAAGAAAAAATAATAAAACACAACTTTCATTCAGCGATCAAACACTCGGGCGGGTAATTGGAAACCTATCCCCAGGCCTGCTGGGAGAGCCAGATCTTGAGGGCTGCGCGGAAGGTCTGGATAGTGGTGAGGGTACGGATCTCCATGGGGAGCTCGTTCCACAGGGTCGGGGCGGCAACAGAAAAGGCTCTCCTCCGTGTGGTCGCCAGTCGACATTGACTGGCAGATGGAATTCGGAGGAGGCCCAGTCTGTGCGATCTAATTGGTCGATTTAGGGAGGTAATCGGCAGAAGGCGGTCTCTCAAGTACCCAGACCCGCTACCATGGAGTGCTTTAAAGATGGTCATCAGTATCCTGAAGCGCACCCGGAGACCAACAGGCAGCCAATGCAGCTCGCGGAGGACAGGTGTAACGTGGGCGAACCGCGGTGCGCCCACTATCACTCGCGCGGCTGCATTTTGGACTAGCTGCAGTCGCCGGATGCACTTCAGGGGCAACCCCATGTAGAGCCCATTGCAGTATTCCAGTCTAGAGATCACAAGGGCTCGAGTGACTGTTGTGAGAGCCCCCCGGTCTAGGTAGGGCCGCAACTGGCGGACCAGGCGAACCTGGGCAAATGCCCCCCTGGTCACAGCTGACAGCTGGTGATCGAAAGTCAGCTGTGGGTCCAGGAGGACTCCTAAGTTGCGGACCCTATCTGAGGGGTATAAAATTTGACCCCCCAGCCTAAGCGTTGGTATATTAGCCAAATTATTGGGGGGGAAACACAACAGCCACTCGGTCTTATCCGGGTTGAGTACCAGTTTGTTAGCACTCATCCAGTTCCTAACGGCCTCCAAACCCTGGTTCATCACGTCCACCGCTTCATTGAGTTGGCACGGGGCGGACAGATACAATTGCGTATCGTCCGCATATTGATGGTATTTTATCCCGTGCCTCCGAATGATCTCGCCCAGCGGTTTCATGTATATGTTAAATAGTAGGGGGGATAGGACCGAACCCTGAGGTACCCCACATGTTAGGGGCCTCAGGGACGATCTCTGCCCCCCGACCAACACCGACTGCGACCTGTCCGAGAGGTAGGAGGAGAACCACCGCAGAACAGTGCCTCCCACTCCCACCTCCCGCAGTCGTCGCAGAAGGATACCATGGTCGATGGTATCGAAAGCCGCTGAGAGGTCAAGGAGAACCAGGATGGACGCATAGCCTCCATCTCTGGCCCTCCAGAGATCATCGGTCAATGCGACCAAAGCGGTTTCTGTGCTGTAACCAGGTCTGAAGCCGGACTGGAAGGGGTCAAGATAGCTAGCTTCCTCCAAGGCCCGTTGAAGCTGAAAGGCCACCACCTTCTCAACAACCTTCCCGATAAAGGGAAGGTTGGAGACAGGACGAAAGTTGTTTAAGATGGCTGGATCTAACGATGGTTTCTTCAGGAGGGGTCTCACCACCGCCGTTTTAAGTACGGCGGGGAAGTGCCCCTCCCGAAGGGAGGCGGTGACAACCGCCTGGATCCAGCCATGTGTCACCTCCCTGCTGTTAGCCACCAGCCAGGAGGGACACGGGTCCAAAATACAAGTGGAGGCACTTACAGCTCGAATGGCCTTGTCCACATCCCCAGAGGCAACTTCCTGGAACTCAACCCAGAGCTGATGTAACAAGTAATCCTCCTGTGACTCAGCTGGACCTACTGCGGTGGAGTCCAAGTCCGATCGAAACCGAGCTACTTTGTCCCACAACTCCCACAAAGGAAGCTCCCACAACTTCCGAAGGCAACTTCTGTTCCATGAGTTGATTGTTCTCACTGTCACAAAGTTCCTCCTTATTTCTAGGTTGAATCTCTCCTTGGTCAGTTTCCATCCATTATTATGCCTTGTCTGTCATTCATGGAAAATAGCTTGACCCCCTTCCTCTCTGGGGCAGCCCCTCAAATATTGGAAGGCTGCTATCCTGTCTCCCCTGGTCCTTCTCTTCACTAGGCTAGCCAGGCCCAGTTCCTGCAACTGTTCATTTTCTGTTTTAGTCTCCAAGCCTGCTTTGATCATCTTAGATAGATTCAGATTAACAGGGTTGGAAGGGACCTTGTAGATCATCTAGTCCAACCCCCCCTTCCCAAGCAGGAGACCCTTATACCATTTCTGACAAATGGCAGTCCCGTCTCTTCTTGAAAGCCTCCAGGGATGAAGCTCCCACAACGTCCGAAGTCAACTTTTGTTCCATGAGTTGATGGTTCTCGCCTCCTTATTTCCAGGTTGAATCTCTCCTTGTTCAGTTTCCATCCATTATTATTTCTTGTCTGGCCTTCGGGTGCCTTGGAAAATAGCTTGAGACCCCCTCCTCTCTGTGGCAGCCCCTCAAATATTGGAAGACTGCTCTCCTGCCTCCCCTGGTCCTTCTCTTCACTAGACTAGCCAGGCCCAGTTCCTGCAAACGTTCTTCATATGTTTTAGCCTCCAGTCCCCTAATTGTCCTGGTTGCTCTTCTCTGCACTTTTTCCAGAGTCTCAACATCTTTTTTTTTTAATAGTGTACTGACAAAAACTGGATGCGGTACTCTAGGTGTGGCCTTACTAAGGCTTTATAGAGCAGTATTAGTACCTCACTTGATCTTCATTGTATCCCTCGCTTAATGCAATTTAGGATTGCCAACTTTTTAAAATTAGTGCATGCTGCATTTTGGACATTAAGACATTAGAGAGGATTCAGAGATATTTTACAGGAAGATATTTTACTCAACTCCTCTGCTCGTAATAAAATTCCTTATCCCACCTAGGCTTGAAGTTTTAGGCCTGGGTAACCTTGAACTATGCCGTCTACCGGAGCTTAGTGCACAAGATACTCTGCCATAACATCCTATCTGTCAATGAGTATTTTTACTTCAACTGCAATAACACAAGGGAGATCAATAGATGCAAACTAAATGTCATCCATTCTAATCTTGATTGCAGGAAAAATGATTTCAGCACTAAGAGTAGTAAATGTGTTGAACACTTTACCTGATCCTCTAACCCCCATAACCTTTGACCTTGAACTGTCCACCGTGTACCTTATGCGTTTCTTTTTGTGCGTGTGAAAACTTTTTTTTATTTTTTGTTCTCTATTTCCAATATAGGTAGACATTCACATGGTTATCATTCTTTTTTTACATCCGTCGTTCTTATACATTTACCATTCCATTTACAGTTATAATATACCATTTGGTTTTTCCATTGTTTACCATCCCTCGCTAGTTTTGGCACCACCTTCTTTCCCCTTTCTGTTCTCCCTCCCTCTCTTCTCTATTTTCTTCCTTCTTCCCTTTCCTCTCCCCTACTCCTTTCTTCCCCTGCCTGCCCTCTCTCCTTCTCCCTTCCATCTTCCTCTTCCCTACTCCTCTCTTCCTCTTCCCCTTCCTGCCCTCTCTCCTTCTCCCTTCCATCTTCCTCTCCTCACCTCTATCTTCCGCCCCTCCTCTTCCTCTCCTCCTCTCTTCCTTTCTTTTTTCTACTGCTGTAGGTGTCTCTTCCAGCTCTTAATTTTTATTTTCTTGGAGTGGTATTTCCGCAGACCCACACATAGTTAAATATAATTTCTTGTTCCTCCTCCCTTCTCAAATCTATCCTGATTATACTTTTCCCCCCTTTTGTATTTTACTTTTGAATATATACTTATATATTATTATTTTCTTCCCTTATGCATTTCTTAAGAGGTCCATAAAGGGGGAGTGCTTAAGCCACCGGCGTGCCTACTATCCCTGTCCTACTGTCCCCATTTATATGTACTCTTTTTATGTGCTCATGGTTATCTTTTACTTATTTATATCAATTTATTCGTGCTGGTTTTTTAATGTGTTTTCATACTTGTTTCCTTGCACTTGTTGACAAACAAACAAGTAAGTAACTAAGTAAGTAAGAAAGAAAGAAAGTAAGTAAGTAAGTAAGTAAGAAAGAAAGAAAGAAAGTAAGTAAGAGAGTAAGAAAGAAGGTAAGAAAGAAAGAAAATAACTAAGTAAGTAAGAAAGTAACTAAGTAAGTAACTAAGTAAGAAAGTAAGTAAGTAAAGTAAGTAAGTAAAGTAAGTAAGTAAGTAAGTAAGTAAGAAAATAACTAAGTAAGTAAGAAAGTAAGTAAGAAAGTAACTAAGTAAGTAAATAAGTAAGTAACTAAGTAAGAAAGTAAGTAAGAAAGTAAGAAAATAACTAAGTAACTAAGAAAGTAAGAAAATAACTAAGTAAGTAACTAAGAAAGAAAGAAAGTAACTAACTAAGTAAGAAAGTAAGAAAATAACTAAGTAAGAAAGTAAGTAAAGTAAGTAAGAAAATAACTAAGTAAGTAAGTAAGAAAGAAAGAAAATAAGTAAGTAAGTAAGTAAGTAAGAAAGTAACTAAGTAAGTAAGAAAGTAAGTAACTAAATAAGTAAGTAAGTAATTAAGTAAGTAAGTAAGTAAGTAAGTAACTAAGTAAGTAACTAAGTAAGTAAGTAAGAAAGTAAGTAAGTAAGTAAGTAAGAAAGAAAATAACTAAGTAAGTAAGTAAGAAAGTAACTAAGTAAGTAAGAAAGTAACTAAGTAAGTAAGTAAGTAAGAAAGAAAGAAAATAACTAAGTAAGTAAGTAAGTAAGTAAGAAAGTAAGTAACTAAGTAAGTAAGTAAGTAAGTAAGTAAGAAAGTAAGTAAGAAAGTAAGTAAGTAAGAAAGAAAGAAAATAACTAAGTAAGAAAGTAACTACGTAAGTAAGAAAGTAAGTAAGTAAAGTAAGTACGTAAATAAGTAAAGTAAGTAAGTAAATAACTAACTAAGTAAGTAACTAAGTAAATAAGTAAGTAAGAAAGTAAGTAAGTAAGACAGTAAGAAAGAAAGAAAGAAAGAAAGAAAGAAAGAAAGAAAGAAAGAAAGAAAGAAAGAAAGAATCTAACTAAGTGGCTGGGGAATTCTGGGAGTTGAAGTCCACCTATTTTAAGGTTGCTTAGGTTGAAAAATGTTGCTCTAGGTGCCCAGCACACCTACCCTGACAGAATATTTGGAGATGCGGTGCTGGGCATCCTTGACTGGGGACCGGTAGCTGGAGAAGAGGGCTGGTATATTTTAAGCATCCATCCGTTGAGTGGGAGTCTTTGAAGCACAGGGATAGAATTGGCTCTCGGTTCCTTGTTTGACATCTGGCAGATCGTCCCCTCTCCTGCATCCGGAAACAGGTTTTAGCCTTTCCAGCGGGAGAATTTCTCCTTCCCTTCCTTTTTTTTTTTTTAAAGTCCTCTTCTCCAAATATCTCCCATCTGGCCGGCATTTAAAGTGTATTTGTTATTTCGTTTATTTATTTGGAGGAGAAATTCCTTCAGCATTTGTTTCCTTGTCTGCATTCAAACAAATATTGGTGGGAACTTTTCTGGGGTGAAGGGAAGGGGGGGTGTTTGGAAGCGTGGAAAACATCTGGGAGAGGATGCTTGTCGGCTGTTTCCAGATGTGCCAAATTTGCAAAGGCTGGTCTCGGTTCTTCCCTGCCTAGACGGAGGGGTACAGAGAGAGCAAGGAGCAAACCCCCCCCCCAAAACAATTTGTATTCGATCTGCATTTGTTGCAGCTCTGCCGATTGGGGATATTGGACACATCTGGAGGACGTCACAACTGGGAAACTTGTTTCAGACCTACCCATGGCACTTAGTGGGCAGATGTGATTTAGCTACTGAGTTAATTTAGTTTCTACGCCCTGCTAAGCAAAGAGAGATGCAATGGCTCAGGGGCTAAGGCGCTCAGCTTGTCGATCAGAAAGGTCGGCAGTTCGGCGGTTCGAATCCCCAGCGCCGCGTAACGGAGGGAGCTCCCGTGACTTGTCCCAGCTTCTGCCAACCTAGCAGTTCGAAAGCACGTTAAAAATGCAAGTAGAAAAATAGGAACCACCTTTGGTGGGAAGGGAACAGCGTTCTGTACGCGTTCGGGAGTTGAGTCATGCCGGCCACATGACCACGGAGACATCTTTGGACAGCGCTGGCTCTTCGGCTTTGGAATGGAATTGAGCACCGCCCCCTAGAGTCGGGAACAACTAGCATTATCTTCTTAATAAATGAGACATTTGTGAAGTGAATTTTGCCCTGTTTTCACGACCTTTCTCACCTCAGTTGTTAAGTGAATCGCTGCATTCGTTAAGTTAGCAGCCCGGTTGTTAAGTGAATATGGCTTCCCCATTGGAGTCTGCTGGTCATAAGGTTGCAAAAGGGGATCACATGACCTTGGGGGACACAGCCACAGTCATAAATATGAACCAACCAGCCGATAACCCATGGTTGCCCGGGTATTTATTTATTTACAGGAGGGAAATGTGAGGACGAAACGTAATTTCTAATGTTGGATTTTCCCCCTTAATGGAGAGAGCCCCCTGGTGGAGTACTGTGAAGCCGTCACCAGGGCAACTCCACTGCACTGTACAGTAGGAGCCATTTTACGGCAGTATGGTAGAAGCCATTTTAAGGCACAACAGGCTGTATCTTAACAGAACACCACCACCCCTGAGAGGTGTTAGGGGTGTCTTACCCCCACAGTATTTTTTTTTCCAGAGAGCAAATCATCTGCGTACCAAGTTTAGTTGAAATTGCTTGAGGCGTTCCAGAGTTTTGCTGGAAAACTCACACACATAAACACACAGAGCGAGATAGATAGATAGATAGATAGATAGATAGATAGATAGATAGATAGATAGATAGATAGATAGATAAAAAGATAGATAGATAATTAGATTAGATGATAGATAATTAGATTAGATAGATGATAGATAATTAGATTAGATAGATGATAGATAGATAGATAGATAGATAGATAGATAGATAGATAGATAGATAAAAAGATAGATAGATAATTAGATTAGATGATAGATAATTAGATTAGATAGATGATAGATAATTAGATTAGATAGATGATAGATAGATAGATAGATAGATAGATAGATAGATAGATAGATAGATGATAGATGGATAGATGATAGATAGATAGATAGATAGATGATTAGATGGATGATAGATAGATAATTACATTAGATAGACAGACAGACAGACAGACAGACAGATGATAGATAGATAGATGATAGATAGATAGATAGATAGATAGATAGATAGATAGATAGATAGATGATAGATAGATAGATAGCCAAGCCTTCTGAATTTTGATCACAGTGATGCTACAAAGATCATCTAACTGTGGCAAACCAGTCGTAAGTTAACTTCTCAAACGGTCACTAAATGAACTGCTATAAGCCGAGGACTGCCCAGGGTGAAAAAGTGGGCAGCGACTTCTACTTCCCTCTTAAGCCTGTTTGCACAAAACCCGCTTTTTGTGAGTTGCTTTAAAGCAAATAGAATTACGTGCCCATACAGTACATCTGATGGCCCCCTCCCTCCCTCCCTTCCTCCCTTGAATTGCCTGTCTCCTGGCCCAGGGCCCACCTTCCATTAATGTGATGAAATGACATCACACACACACACACACACACACACACACACACACGATGAACCACTGTTGTTTCAGCCATTTCATGTACTTTCGGGAGGCGAAGAATGGTGAAAATAGTAAAAAATGGAGCTGCGTTTTTTCCCCTCCTAATTGCAGTAGCTTTCTCGCTACTCTCGGCTTGCCACAGTTGGAGAGGATTTGGGGCCGCGTGCTGGACGGGGCTTCTATAGGGTGTTCTGACCCAGGCTTAGACCCCCCAAAGAACAGGAGGCGGAGTCCTGGTCCCAACAAAACCCCTTTTATTATTAAACGAAGGTGAATTCCTCTCCTTCGCATTCAGCCCAAGGCCTGGCAAACAGTCTTTCAAAGGAGTATTTATGACCACCGACCTTATCTCTCTTGGAAAGCTGCCATGCCAATATTTTCCAAACGAGATGCTGTGCAAGGAAAGGCTGGGCACAGAGTCTCTGAGATTCACGGACAGATCTTCACACTCCTGAAATGAATCTAAGGACCGAACGAACGAATTGTTTCCTGCAAAAGCCCCCTCCCCTTTCGCTCCTCTTTTATTTCCTCTGGGAGGGGCCATTCACCGTCCACCTGTGGCTTTACTCCCAAGTCGACCCTGATTTCTGAGTTGTTCTTTTCTTCAGGCAACTCTGCGCATGCGCACACTGGGAACAGGCTCCAGCTGTTCTTCTGCCTCACTAATGTCTAACTCCGAAGGCAGCTGAGAACTGCCAGACGGCACTGGCCCCCTCTCTGCCTCCAACACAGAGCCCTCATCCGAGCCTTCTGCAGCCTCCAGGACTGGCCCATGTTCCTCCCCAACCTCCTCACTGTCCGACTCTGCTGCCAGCTCCGTTGGCGGGCCACAACATAGGGACCTTTATATTAGGAAGCACAGAAATTAAACGCTTCCTTTTGGGAACAATATTATACAGTGTGTCCTGCCCCCATTCAGAGCCTGACTCCGCAGTGGAAGACAAGCTGAAACTACACAGAGAACGAGGGGGCGGATTTGTTGGTTTTGGAGGAAAATAGGGGGGAGCTGGCCCAGTCAGCCAGCCTTTGAGGATTGGGATGGCTTGAAGGCAGGGAGGAAGTGGGGGGGCAGGATGACCAAGAGAGGCTAAGCAGCGAACATGAGAAACATGAGTTCCCGCGATGAGCAAGAACTACCCGCTCCTGATCCGCCATCCCGGAGAGTGGAGAGAAGGCGAGAACAGCGCAGACTGACTCAGCTACTCAGGAGGAGGGCGCGTCCCCCGTTCCCCGTCTTCAGAAGGCACACCTGGGGACTGAGACTTATTGAGCCAATGTGGGGAGAGGAATTTGTCGGGAACAAACTCTGAATTCATGGAGGGTTGAGTGCCGACGTTTCAACTTCCCGGAATTCCTTGTGTTCTTTCTGAATTTCTGGATTCCTTGTCTTGTTCTTTTGATTCCGGGATGCCTCGACTTGCCCTGCTGGATTTCTTGCTTTGCAGCTGTGGTGGTGCTCTCGGCATTGGGCTGGACTGTTGGCAGCCACAGGCTGCTTAAGGGGTGTGTGTGTGTGTTTGTGTTTGTGCGATCACTTTGCTCTGGGACTTGCAGCTGCCTGTGTTACCTCTGTGCTGTAGCCCTGTGCCAAGGATCACACAGGGAGCCTTGACTTATGGCCGCAATTGACCCCAGAACCTCCGTTGCTAAGTTATGCAATGAGCTTTGCCACATTTTACGCCCTTCCTTGCCACGGTTGTTAAGTGAATCTTCTGCTCTTCAGAAGCCATCAACCCAAGCCAGCTGCTGTTGTAAGTACCCGTCAGTTGTCAAGCCTCTGAATTTCGATCGCGTGAAGGAGAGGGGGGTTGCTGCGACGGTTGCGTGGAAAAAAATGGTCATCCATCACTTTCCTCAGTGGCGTCGTAACTCCAAATGGTCACTAAATGGATGCTTGCAAGTCAAGGAGTGCCTGTTATGCCCTCCATTTTTAGTTGTTCGCTGCAGTCTAGAAAACACCTTCCCTGGGCTTTGTTTTTTTAACTTATTCTCATTTTCCTCCTCTTCCTCCTCCTCTTCTCCTTTCTTCCTCTTTCTCCTCCTCCTCTCCTCTCCCCTTTCCTCTTTTCTTTCTTTTTTCTTTTCTTCTTTCTTTTTCTTCTCCTTCTCCTCCCACTTTTCTCCTCTCTTCTTTCTTCTCCTCCTCCTTCTCGTCCTCCTCTTCTTCCCCTTCTTTTCCTCCTCCTCTCTTCTTTCTTTTTTCTTTTTTCTTCTCCTTCTCCCTCTTTTCCCCTTCTTTCTTCTTCTCCTCCTCTTCCCCTCCTCCTCTCCTTCTCTTCCTCCTCCTCTTCTTTATTCTTTCTTCTCCTTCTCCCTCTTCTCCTTTCCTTTCCTTCTTCTTCTCATCCTCCTCCCTCCTTTTCTCCTCTCTTCTTTCTTCTTCTCCTCCTTCTCCTCGTCCTCTTCTCCTTCCCCTTCTTTTCCTCCTCCTCCTCTCTTCTTTCTTTTTTCTTTTCTTCTCCTTCTCCCTCTTTTCTCCTCTTCTTTCTTTCTTCTCCTCCTTCTCCTCTTCCCCTCCTCCTCCTCTCCTTCTCTTCCTCCTCCTCTTCTCTTCTTTATTCTTTCTTTCTTCTCCTTCTCCCTCTTCTCTCTTTTCTTTCTTTCCTTCTTTCTTTCTTTGTTTCTTTCTTCTTCTCCTCCTCCCTCTTTTCTCCTCTCTTCTTTCTTCCTTCTTTTTCTCCTCCTCCTCCTCCTCCTCCTCCTCCTCCTCCTCCTCCTCCTCCTCCTCCTCCTCCTCCTCCTCCTCCTCCTCCTCCTCCTCCTCCTCCTCCTCCTCCTCCTCCTCCTCCTCTCTGGCATTCTGGCAGTGACATCCCTCCAGAGGGACGCCGGGCCAGGAAATGAATTTCAATGAACCCTTGAAAGAGTTTAAAATTTTCATGTCGAACTTCAATTATTCAGGAGTTCTGGAAAGCGAGTTTCAAGCTTCCCAGGGGAGAAAGAGCTGTGACCGCATTTCGTTTGCCAGGGAAGGATGCTTATTTTTAGAGTCCCCACAGCTCGGGTTCGGTTCCACTCGACTTCAGCAAGAGATATTGTGGGGAAATTCAGGTTTCTTTAGCGTAGAAGTGGCAGCACCAGGGATTTCATCCGTGCGAGGACTTGGAGATCAAAGAACTTGCAGATTTTATTTTCATTTTAAGACAGCCGGGTCGGAGAGCAGGGGGAAGGAATTACAAACCCAGCGATGCACAGCAAGGAAGATGGATTTTCCTGAAGCCTGTTTTGGGGTGTGTGTGTGAGAAAAACCCTATTGTCAGGTTGACCACTTTAGGAGTTTTTAAAACCAGGTTTCTAGTCCTCATGGTGTTCCGACCTAGGCTTCCCCAGCGGCACGAAGCCGAGTCCTCATCCCGATAAACCCCTTTTATTTAACTTACAATCAATTCCTCTTCGGCAAAGTCTTTCCTCTCCCGCAGTCTTTCGAGATCGTTCACACTTAGGCTTCGAGAGCGTCCAGGCCGAGATCTTTCAGACGCCCCGCAATACTTGGCAAGAATGCAGGAATGAACGTAATGGTCTCCTGCAAACTCCACTCCCCTGTCGCTCCTCTCTTATTCCCTCTGGGAGGGGCCATTCACCGTCCACCTGTGGCCTTCCTCCCTAGTCGACCCCTGTTCTTTAGCCGTTCCCTTCGTCTGGCAACTCACACTGGGAACAGGCTCCAGCTGTTCTTCTGCCTCACTGATGTCTGACTACGAAGGCAGCTGATAACTGTCAGACGGCTCTGGCCCGCTCTTTGCCTCCGACACAGAGCCCTCATCAGAGCCTTCCCCAGACTCCAGGACTGGCCCATGTTCCTCCCCAACCTCCTCACTGTGCGAATCTTCCACAGTGGGCCACAGCTCATAGAGGCGGATACCATTGGGATAGCAACTGCACATTCCAGGATGAGATGGGGGCAGAGAGACTTAATTGGGAATGAGTAAAAATATAAGGGTGAGATTGCAGGGGAAAAGTGGAAGGGAAGGCACATGGATCTATTTAATTTGGCAACCCTGCCCCTTCTTAGCACATGTTCCCAAGAGTTGAAATGTCTTTTTCGTGCTTCCTTATTAGATTTAGACCCCGTTCTTTCTACTTGAGTGAGCACTAAAGGAGGCAAACAATTGAAAATAGACAACGCAGGAGATTAAAGCCATAAAATAAAATGCTAAAATCAATTTCCCATGAAATCCAGGTGCCGGGGAGATATATATATATATATCTTTCAGGCAGCGTGTTTAAAATTTTATATATACCTTGCGATGAGCCGATAGACAGAGATAGGAAGCAGTAGGCTTCCTCCCATATTTGGGCACACCAGGGGTTGTGACACTAAATACATACCTATTTTTCCCTGGCTCAGCTGATAAAGGAGGAGAACCTTGTGGGCTTAGTGGTTAACACATCTGCCTAATATGTAATACAGCCCAGGTTCGAATCCCAGTAAGGGTATGGCTAGCTGATGAGAGCTAAATAGCTTGAAATAGATCTATACTAGTCTCCCTTTATTTATTTATCAGCACAAATACAACACACACACACACACACACACACACACACTATTTTAAACACACTGCCTGAAGGTGCTGTAAGCAGCCGTTGTTGCGGTGACGGTTAATAATTGTATTCGTAGCAATAAAACTCATGTGCCAAATAAAAAGAGCCATTTTATTTGTTTTAAAAGGACGGTAAGAGGCTGAAATGGATTGTGTTTTAGGGATTAAGGTTCTCCTTGCACATATGTGTTGGTTGTTCCTGGCTCTAGGGGGCGGTGCTCACCTCCATTTCAAAGCCGAAGAGCCAGTGCTGTCCGAAGACGTCTCCGTGGTCATGTGGTCGGCATGACTCAACACCTGAAGGCGCACGGAACACTGTTCCCTTCCCACCAAAGGTGGTCCCTATTTTTCTACTTGCATTTTTTAATGTGCTTTCGAACTTCTAGGTTGGCAGAAGCTGGGACAAGTCACGGGAGCTCCCTCTGTTACGCGGCGCTAGGGATTCGAACTGCTGACCTTTCTGATCGACAAGCTCAGCCGTCTTAGCCACTGAGCCACCCTCGTTTTATGTATTAGGCAACTCTTAACAAAATAGCTGCACGAGTTTTAAAAAAAGACAATTGATGCTTCCTTTCCCCACAAGGTTCAGCCTCGCTGGCATCCCACATCCCTTGAAAGCTGATTTTGTCTCTTTGCACTGGCTTTATTTATGTTTCTGCCCTGTGCCCTCCTCTCCTCCATGTCCTGGCAGACCTGTAGTTCTTAAAGTTCACGCTTGCAACACCAAAGGAATTTGCTTGATTCCCGCCCAGCAATCAGAAGTAATGATTCACCAGGACTCGGAAAACTAATATCAACAGACCATGGTTAATAATTTAAGAAACCACATGCGCGCACACACACACACAAGATTTTCCTTCCTCAATTACTTGGGCTGCTTTCCCTGGGAATTCCAAGCCCTTTGAGAACCGCTAAGTTGATCAGGAAGGTCGTGAAGTTCAGCAGTTCGAATCCCTAGCGCCCTGTAACGGAGTGAGCTCCCGTGACTTGTCCCAGCTTCTGCCAACCTAACAGTTCGAAAGCACGTAAAAAATGCAAGTAGAGAAAAAATAGGAACCACCTTTGGTGGGAAGGTGACAGCGTTTGATGGGCCTTCGGGAGTTGAGTCATGCCGGCTACATGACCACGGAGACGTCTTCGGACAGCGCTGGCTCTTCGGCTTTGAAATGGAGACGAGCACCGCCCCCTAGAGTCGGGAACGAGTAGCACATGTGTGCGAGGGGAAACCTTTACCTTTATTACAATCCCATCAACTCAATTCAGTCATCAATTACAAAGACTTTGCAATCCCCCCACCCAAATGCCAGAAATCCAACCAGCCGCCGCAGGACATAAACCATGGATAATTTTGACCTCAAATCTGAACATAGATGGTTCTCGACTTACAACCATTCATTTAGTGACCGTTTGAAGTTGCAACGGCACTGGAAAAAAGTGACTCACGACGGTTTTATCACCCCGAGGACTGTTGCGGCCATCCCCACAGCCACAGTTAAAAATTCAGACGGTTGGCAAACTGGTTCACATTTATGACGGTTGAACGTATCCCTTGCGACCTTCTGACAAGAAAAGTCAATGGGGAAGCCAGATTCACTTAACGACCACATTTTTCTCACTTAGCAATGGTTTGGAGCCACCTATGGCCGTAAGTCTAGGACTTACCCCTGCCGCCTTTTTCAATTCAGTCTCGGGAAGAGGAGGGGCCATGTCAGTCTCTGGAGGAAAATATCTCAAACCTAAATAATATCTATCTATTTAAGTGTGTATCTGTCTGCATGTGTTCCAGCATAACTCTGGAGCGCCTCGGACAATTTCAACCAAACTTGGTACACAGATGGCTTACTCTCTGGAAACAAATACTGTGGGGGTAAGACACCCCTAAACACCCCTCGGGGTGTGTGTTCTGTTAAGGTACAGCCTGTTGTGCCTTACAGCGGCTTCTACCATACTGCCGTAAAATGGCTTCTACTGTACAGCGCAGTGGTAAAGACTTCACAGTACTCCACAAGGGGGGCTCCCTCTGCTATGGGGGGAAATCCCAACATTACCAATGTAAGGTGACATCCCTTTTCTTGACGCTGCTGGGAAGACAGGGAAAAATATTTGGAACGAATTTAATTGTCGCCCGAAATCGGGGCTTTTCCTATCTTAATACAGGATTAGGATAAATAAAATACCGAGGCAACGCTGGGTTATCAGCTAGTAATAAATAATAAATTCAAATGTCCGGGGCAGCGTTCAAAGAATCTGGTCTCCCCGTTGTCTGGGGAGGAATCTATCCTTCCAGGACGCATTTTCCAGTCGTCGTCTTCCGTTGTGCCAGCTGGCCGAGCCTCTCCTTATTTTCAGGGCTTCCAGCCGGTTGGCATGCAAGGCGGGGTCTTTATCCGCGCAACCCCCTCGGCGGCTCGGCGGCGTAACTGCGCTGGGACAAATACCTCTTTTCTTCTTCGCTTTGGAATGAGTTGCCAGGCCTGGCTGCGTTCCCAGGGCAGGGAGCTGTGTGCGAGGGAGAACATAAGCCTCAATTGTCTTGGTTGATGGGGTAGGTTTGCAGGGGCTTTTGTAAACAGCTCTCCCCCGTCCCCTCCCCTCCCCTTCTCCCCCTCCCCTTGGATATTTTGCACAGATTGGGCCAGAGGGAGGGAGGGAAATGAAAGCGGAGAAGGGGAATCTCTTGGTCGTATTTTTCTTTTCCTTTTTTTTTTGTCTTTCTCGCTTTCTCTCTTGGGAGGAGGCTTTGTTTATTTTATTTTACTTTATAGATTTTATTTTAAAGACATAAACAAGACAAGACATGGATTAAAACAACGAAAACAAACAAACGAAAAGTAAAGTTCCATCCTTCAGCGGTTCCATATCGGTATGTCTTTACAATTGGTAAATTCCCCCCCCCCCCCCATACATTTATATCTTGCATTTCTGGTTTCTTTGTTAGTTATTTAGAAATAGAATAGAATAGAATAGAATACAATACAATACAATACAATACAATACAATACTACAATACAATACAAT